>NC_044057.1:25055570-25265570 GCF_902167405.1 Gadus morhua
ATGGGCCGGTTGCCCACACGTTGCTGTTCTGCTCCGAGTTACCGCTGGGTTAATTCAACCCAACAGGCGAGCAGGGTCACAGAGTCAGACGCACAGTAGAGTCAGACCGTTTCCTGAAAAGCGGCCGGAGCTCACGTAGGCTACGGAATGTAAAATACTAGCTTGAGCCTCTCGTTATCATATTTCATGGCCAGAAATGTGGGCAGCATATTTCAATGGACTTTTGGTCATTGTATAACTGCGTGCAGCCTAACGTTTTGTGCATGTATTTGTCGTTATTTTGCGATTTTTTCTGAGCCGAACATTAGGGATCCTGTTGGATTCTCATGAGGGTTATAAGGTTTCCTGGGTGAGTTTACAGGTTATGGTGTGTTTGTAGTTTAGTTGTGTCTAAGACGGAGAAGGACGACGGTTCAAAGTAGTCTGCATTATGTTTCACAGAAGGCTGGTACTAAATGCCTAAATCCCTGTTTCTTTCCGCACTGATGCAGCAGCCCTAGTGGGAGAAGTCCATCGCCAGACCTGCTTAACCGCAGCCATCCGATCCCTCTCCTTGTCATCTACACATGACCTAATATAGTGTCATCCTAACTCCAACCATAATATTCCTTCGACTAAATCCTGCGGTTTACTCCAGATACTAGGCTTCTGGACGGTTTTTGGCATCCTCCTTGTGCCGTTTAATGCACAAAGGGGTCGGGAGAGGACAGGAGATCTTCACACTGGCATTCAGTGCTCAGACACAGATGTGTTTGCAAAATACTGCAAGTTTCAGAAGATGTCCTTGGAACGGGTGATTCACAGAACCCAGCCTGATGGATTTGTTTATTGATGAAGAGGAGGAGATGGAACTGATGTTGTTGATGTGGGTGAAACGATCACGTATGTTAGTACTGGTCGTTTGTTGTTACACATTTAGTTTTGTGTTGGACCCTGACTACGGATTTCGTTGTCGGATTCCTCCTTCTCTCCATCTCCACCTGATAAAGCCATCACACGCTCTTTCGACCTAGCATAAACTTTGGACAGATGTCATTCTTTTGCTTTATGATATGACATAATTTTTATCACCATGGTCTACTACGTATAGTTGTGTTTTCATATTTTTGGAGTCCTGTTCAGTTTCGGCGATATTCCGTGCGGGCTTGTCCGATGGCGTTTGACCGTTACTCATCTTTTAGGTCTCCTCTGCTGCCTATTTAAGGTTTGCTTTCCACTTTGCTACACGTTGTGTTGTGTTGACCAAGAAAAACATTTGCTAGGTACTCTTGTCGAAGCTTGTAGAGGCCACCTGCCTCTTCAGTCTATTTATCCAAAACCAGCAGTGCTACTTGTCTCTTGCCTTTCAACGTATGCATTGGAAATGACTTACAGACCTGGAATTTTGCCTTCTACTGTTTGTTTGTTTAGGCAGCAAAGAAGTCTGGTGGAGTTTAAACAGAAGCTAGCAATGGTGGAGCTTGAGTGGGGGGTTGGGAGGAAGGGGGGGGGGGGGGGGGGGAGAGAGAGGGTGAGTGTGAGGAGAAGGGTTTAAGTAATAAACCTATAATTCCATTTAGGTCAGGAAGAGGGCTGTGTGGTAGAGGCCTCTGTGTCTGCCCCATTCATTCCTGCACTGGCCTTTGTAGAAGTGAGCCAACTGAACTTGAACGTGCATGTAATCACTCTCAGAAATGATATATGCTGTTAAGAAGTCCAGACAACAACCAAGCCCTCGACGTGCCATTATTGGCTGTCTCTCAATATTCATGTTAAAACATTAAAAACAAATTTGCTACAAATGACATTTTAGTGTTCATTGTGCAGTGTATAAACTCTGTATAGATATAAAGTGTATAAAAATGTTGAAGAATGTAGCTAGGCAACAACAGCATTGAGATACCCACTTACGTGAGTGTCTCAATGCTGTTGTTGCCTAGCTACATTCTTCAACATTCTACCAGGAGGCAGAGATGAGGGTCAAACTACTGGACAGAGCTTGAGTTGTGCGGTCATCCGACCACTCTTTCTGGGGAAGTACTTAGAGAGAGAGCACGGCAGTGGGCAGCATCCCACCGGGGCCGACGGCGACCACATGTCAACCTCTAATATGTAAACCAAGCAGCAGCCGGAGGTGACCAACATGTTGTTCCACCATCGACCTACAGGTGGTTAACAGCTGGCTAAAAAGTGATCAAAGATCAGTATGAATCCATTGTTGTCATAGAGTACTGTGTATTGGCCATGAGTCCTACCCTCAATGTGAAAAATAAACACCTACACCCACACACATGCACACATACACATTCACAAATACAATGCACAAATGTATATAGATAGACATGCAGAACAGTAAATGGAGGCACAGGCAGTCGCTCACACTGGTAAGTGTGAACGACGTGGCGTTTTCATGTCATGCCGCCGCATGTATACGCAAGCAGTCTCTCTCTCTTACACCTAAACTTACTCACACACACACACACACACACACACACACACACACACACACACACACACACACACACACACACACAAACACACTGCATGTGCACCTGGTGGAGACATTGCTGTGTGTGTTCTCACCTCTGCAGCCTGTCCCTCAGGCCTTATTACAACTATAATTACCCTCATCTCAAAAACGACTTCCTCTAGTATGGGGGGTCTTTGTGTGTGTGTGTGTGTGTGTGTGTGTGTGTGTGTGTGTGTGTGTGTGTGTGTGTGTGTGTGTGTGTGTGTGTGTGTGTGTGTGTGTGTGTGTGTGTGTGTGTGTGTGTGTGTGCGTGTGTGTGTGTGTGTGTGCATGTGTGTGTGCGTGCGTGCGTGCGTGCACGTGTGTCTGAATGTGTGTGTCTTTGTCCAGTCTTTGCAGGCTCTGAAAATGAATGCAAGGCAGAGCAGGAATGAGGAGTTGGGCAGAAGGAGGAGAGGACGTGGAGAGGGAGACGGGAGGAGAGGAAGAGAAGAGAAGGAGAAGAGAGGAGTGGCAGTAGGAGTTGATAGAGAGGAGTGCAGAGGGGTAGAAGGAGAAGGAGGATGAAGGAGTCGGGTAGTTCCATCATGTTGATATTCTAGAGCGACACAAACCTCGATTTTTACAATACCTTGCTTTTACCTTAACTACACAAACTAAGTACAGTACTCTCATTCAATCCTGCATGACAGGACATTGACGAGAAGGTAGGGGTTAAACGGTGAATACAGACACAGCTCATCGAGGAGCAGGTAGGGGTTAGACGGTGAATACAGACACTGCTCATCGAGGAGCAGGTAGGGGTTAGACGGTGAATACAGAGACAGATCAATAAGGAGCTGGTAGGGGTTTGAACATTACCATAGAGAGAAGAATATCCTATCCACTCCCCTGGCTCTGTCTCCACTCTAGTTCACCAGGCCAGGCATTATAACCAGCCATCCCAGGGTAATAAGGAGCAACATCAGACCACACCTGGCACTGCTGGGCTTCTGTACACGGCCTGAAGACTTCTCTTTAACCACGGCTCTGTGTTGGAGTGCGCTCACCCCACCCTCAAACCAGAACTATGTTCACTCAGAGGGAGGTGGGTATTAGGTGGCCTGCTGGAAGGCTGTCCTGTGCGGGCTTCTGTACGTGTGATGATACTCGATACGGCAAGGGGGTTCCTGAGGCTGGCTGCACCATCAATCATCCGGAGAACCACCGCGATTGGACAAGTCCAAATTGAATGTCTAGACCAGAGCCATATATTTTTCAGATTTTTATGCAGTGTTATGCAGTGCGGTAAATTAGATTTGCACACTCTCATGCAGGCTCACGCATACGTATGCTTACACACACACACACACACACACGCACACACACACACACACACACACACACACACACACACACACACACACACACACACACACACACACACACACACACACACACAACAAAACACACACACATAGACTAGGCATTTGCACATGCACATTTAGGTTTTTGATGAATTATATTAGAAATTAGGACCTTAAACAAATTAGCACATTCTAGGTGATTGCTAAGGCCTTGCTCTGTGCCGGCTCAGCGTATTCTGAAAGGTTGCTAGGATGCTGCCAGGCTGCCTGGGTTTTTTCCGGTCTAGATGAAACTTGTACTCCAACAATATCTTATTCAATGCATTCCTAGTAGGGAAATTGTCCTACTTTTACTAGAAACAGAAATGGTTGTGGCACAGAGTTTGTTTGAAATGACTCTCAGCACAATATCAGTCTCCTTTGACAGTATTGTTTTTTAGATCATGCCAGCAAAGCATGTGGAGTTCGGTTGATTTGTTTTACGTTTGTTACATGCTGGCTTGCCTCTAGTTTATCTTGAGCATGCTCTTATTGTTTCTTCTTGTGATTTAAACTTAAAGGCAGTGGAGGGACACAGTTGAAACATGGAGTCTGTTTATATTGTCTTTGCTGCAGGTTCCTCCATATGCATCTCTCCTCTCTGTGGATCCCTCAGCATTAACAGTTCAATGATTTCTATCTGCTTTATTTCCTCTCTCTCGGTCATTCACTCACTCTCTCTCTTTCTGCCTGACTTTCTTCCTCTCGTTCTCGCTTTAGTTGTGTCATACTTGCCATAAAGGCAATACAAATCTTTGTTTTTGTCATTTCTGTCTTTTTCTTTCTTCCTTCCACTCTCTCCGCCTCTCTCATCCACTAGATTGAGATCTCTCCCTGGTTTTCCCATCATGCTCGGCTGCTGTGCTGCGGTCAAGCCGTGAGCCCGGAGGTACACCGAGCAGCACTTGATTTACGGCGCCCCGTCTCAATAAAGGAGGAGAAGTAGCAGAGGAGAGGAAGGAGAAAGTAGAGCAGGTCAGTAGTCTGCTCCTTTACGGTGGGCCACTGAGTGCGGTATACACCGCCAACCTGTCGACGTCACGCCAGGGCTTCGCACCTGAGACTAAGTTAGGGATGGAGAAGCATGTCCGCCGTTGACCGTCTCTGCTCTCTGCGTGTGCTGCGATGACAACACTCCTCTGTCTCTCCCAACTCTGTTTCTGGGCCTCTCCGCCTCACTGCCTTGGCCCTCTCCCTCCGTCTCCTCTCTCTCCTCTCTCAGTTCTCTGGCCTTTATTAGGGGTTAGACAAAGGAGACATAAAGTGATGTCACCGCAATTGTGAGTGCGATGACATCACCACCCCAGGTTTGGAACTAGTTTTGGCGAGTGTTGTTTCTATTGAGGATTCCATGCTGCTGTCAACGGCGCAGTTTATTTCCGCGTCCGTACCGTGTAAAATTTCAGATTTCAAATGGCTCTAAAAGTCCTTGAGTTGAAAGTAACGAAACGGTGATATACGGTGATCCAGAGCGTGCTCCTGGGAGAGCTGGAGCCCCACCACCGCGTCTAGACGTTAGATTTACGAACCTTAACCTCGAAAAAGTGAAAAAAAGTGACAGTTTAAGGTCGGACGAAGTGCTGATACACGCCGAAGAAAAGCTAAAAGAGTTTTCAATTTAAGTTTAACTTCTATTCACATTAACTTCTGTACGCATTCACAAAAGGGTAACAATGCACGCGTTAGTCGATGACACACAGAGTAAACACGCTATCTGTGTTTGGCAACAGACAAAATGGTGGTCACATGTTCAGTGGTCAATGGTGTTAATACTGACTGGTAATACCACGGCCAGGGTTAGTGGTTCAACTCCCACTGGGGCCACTAGGCACACAGTATGCACTGGGAATAAAGCGCCCAACAAATCCCGAGATAGAGAGAAAGACGGATGGATAGACAGATAGACCTCTATCTTTGGTTGTTCTGTGGAGGATGTTCTTTATGTGAACTCTGAATACTGTTTCCAGCTGTTAGTCCTCTCCACAGATGAGTATTAAAAGCTTGGAAAGTAAGCCATGAGGGAATCTTAAATTAGTACGAGTGGGTAAAAATGTTGACAGACTACGAACACTCTTCTGTCTTCTCCACCTTTGAAATCCTTCCAATCCCCTCCCCAAGGTTACATTTATTGTACTATTTTAAATATATTTTTGATTTATTAAATGTTTATCCACACCCACACATGTGAAGAAAATGCATTAGAAATATGGTATATAATTCTGTGCAGTTACCCTTAATCGTACAAAGAGTGAGAAAGTGTTTTTGAATATAAACATAATATGCTTATATTCATTCTAGTATCCATATTTATTATTTCCATACAGTTTCATGATTGACATTTATATTGGGGAACTTTAAACCAGTATGACTCCTGATTAAATCGAAAAAGTAAGCGAGGCATGCGGCCATTTTGGATCCCTTCATCACAGAAGCCTGTTGCTACATTGTGACTTGGATCCGTGCTGACTTGTCTTGGGTCTGGGCTGGACCACTCCTGTGCTCGATATCTTTACTCCCGTGCTGTGATTGATTGATGCCTGGAATGCACGCGTGTATGCTGCTCCAGTTCATGACAGCCAGTCCAATAATATTAAGTCATGCCTCATGCATGCATGCACCTGTACTATTTTAACACACACACACACACACACACACGCACACACACACACACACACACACACACACACACACACACACACACACACACACACACACACACACACACACACACACACACAAACACACAAATCTGTGTTTGTTATGTTATTAATAGAAAAACATAAAATAAACCCGACCCCGGATAAGCTGTTAAAATATATTCCAAAAATGTACCAAAAAGGATGACTATACATTTGGAGAGCACACACGTATGAATACGTAGAAAAAAAACACACACACACACACACACACAGTGTTGGCTCTCAGTCGACCATAGCCTGGATGAACTTCCCCTTTCTGTCCAATGTCTTGGGGGATTTCCTGTGCTCCTCTCAGGAACAGTTGAGTGGTGCTTCAGCGCGGCCAATCGTGAGCGCACTGCCCATCGCCTGTCCACCGCTGGCTCTCTTAGGCCCCAGCCACGCGTTCGTCTCCACCAACGTCTTGCAAGAGGTCAGACTTATGATCTGCTGACATGCGTTCATGTCGAGTTCCTTCTCCTGATTGGCTGGAGGACCGTGGGGGCGGTCTGCCTGCGCTGAAGGGTTCTGAACACGGGCCCACCTGCCATCGAGGGCGGTTCCCTCATTCTGAACCTTCTCCATGGAAAGGTGGAACAAACGTTTGAATATTAATATGTCACGTGTCACCTGAGTGTATGCTATACATTTGCTCTATGATACTCTGCAGGAGGGTTATAGTACTAAAATAATTTGGCATGCAAAAAAATCATGCCCAGACAGCTTTCTAAGTATGTATAGATTTGCATATCATGTCTGGCCAGTATATTATAAATGATCAAATACAATAAATACACACATAAATTGATAGACCTTTAAAATCGCAGTATCTACTGAAGAGTTAAACAGAGGGATGTCGAATCACTAGTTCTTCGACAGAACAGTGCCCTAGCTTCATTACATTTTGTGCCTTTGTGGTGGATTGTTCTTGGACTGTTCTCAACCTGACCTTTCCTCGTTTGAGAGTCCCCTTTGCGCCAGAGTAGAATTAGACTAAATCCGTGCTGACATTTTGGAATGTCTTCGAGGGAAATAGCATAAACCAATCCCAAAATGGCCGCCACTCATTGCTGCGTTGATTTATATCCTCAGATCCCAGCGGATGAAAGACAGAATGAACGAAAGAACGGTACAAAAGACCGAAACTTTAATAATACGACCAAATTTATACAATTAGATGACATGAAATGGATTGGAAACACGTAATTTCTATTTGACCTTGTATTAATAAATTAAAAAAGGTTTATATAACAGAGAATAATGTTACATAAACCACTCCCCTACCAATTTATATCATATGTTCACCTTCATCTGGTTAAACCACTGACTGGGCCAAGATGTCGGGGCCTCCAGTGAATAAATCATGAATACATAATATTCTCTCTATGTCTTTTGTATTCTTGCGACCGGCATCATTTTAAGCACCGTTTGCACTATAAGCATTCAATCCATTACTTCCTGTGACTTTTCCAGCCCTCCGGGGGTGTGAGAGTCTATCCCCCCCCCCCCCCCCAGCACCAGGCCTCGCCCCGGGTTCTGGGGCGCTGAGCTACGGGGCCTCAGGTGTGCGGGCCCTGGGACTCGACCACGAGTGTTTAGATAGGTGTGAACGCAGCTCAGCGCTGACCGGCAGTGCCAACCGTCACCGCTCTCGGGTTTCTGGTTTAATGAAATGATCCCACGGCGGATGTGGGAGGCTGCTTGCCAGTAAGCCAAGCAGATGTTGAGTGCTGGTGGGGATGGGAGCCTGGGAGCCTGGGAGGGGTGGGAGGGGTGGGAGGGGTGGGAGGGGTGGGCTGCAGGTTAATTGAAAGATCAGGGGGAAAATAATGAAAGGACAAATGTCGATCGTTAATTTTACAGTAGGCAAGGCATTTGAAGTGTTTTTTTGCACTTATGCTTAAATGGGTGCTATTCATATGTATTGCGTCCTTTGGGACTGAGTCTGCATGCCCCTGTGTGTGTGTGTGTGTGTGTGTGTGTGTGTGTGTGTGTGTGTGTGTGTGTGTGTGTGTGTGTGTGTGTGTGTGTGTGTGTGTGTGTGTGTGTGTGTGTGTGTGTGTGTGTGTGTGTGTGTGTGTGTGTAAGGACATTTATTCTTTCCATGCTGATAGTATAGATTCGCTTTTATGGATTTCATTTCCATTTATTTTTAACAGTTTTATTCATTCCGGATACCTCTCGCTCTGTTTCTGTGTATACAATTTGTTTATAAAGTTTATACAGAGTATCACAGACTGACAACCAGATCCAAGGGTGAACATCATGAAGCATGTTGTGCACATGTATGTGTGTGTGTGTCTGTTTGTGTAATACACCAGAAGCTTTCTATCTGGTCGGCGTCGGACATGCAAGTGATTCTCTCTTGCCTCTCCATAGTGAAAGGTTAATCAAGATTTCTGTGATTTCATCAACACAACACACGACACAAGTCAGTCAAAGTTCAAATCAATGTCGCGAAACCAGCCCCCCACTTTTTTTTTTACATGCTCTAGTAAGCTTGCAGATTGTTGATACATTAAATTATCATATTCACCTCTACTCTACCCACTGGAGTTTAGGTTCCATTCTCCAAGAAAGACGAAGATATCATCTTTGGAAGTTTCCCAGACTCAAAACCATGTTCCTTCATATCCGCCAACCGTACAAGAGCAGCACATGCTTATGTGCTGACAGCGAGGATGAAGGCGCACTCGCGTCACACCTGACGTAAGATGGTGAGCGCAGTGGCGGATCCCAGGGATATTACGTTATCCTTAATGAAAACCATCTCCCCACCAAAGCCCAGGCGTCCCTTGTGTCGGGACTCTGCAAGGGAAAAGCTTTCCCGTGAGGGTGATATCATTTCTGAAACGTCTGAAACCCTTCATCTGGACACCAGCAGGGTGGAGTGGGCCTTCTGAGGTGAGAGGTGAAGGCGGCCATAACAGCCACAAGCAGATGGTGTCAGCCATCTCCTCAAGCCAAGTGTTCCTAGACAGGCCTGCGGTCAAAGAGCTGTTTTTTCACTCCTCTTGGAAGCGTAATTTGTTGGACGACACGCATTGTTTAATGTCCAACATCTTGTCACCGGACCGCTGAAGGCTGGGCGATGCTTGTCTTCTCGAACTGCTTGAGGTCGTCTCTAGCACACAAATGAGTTCAATTTGTGATTTCACAAATAGATTTCACAAAAATATAGAGTTTTTCCATCCACCTCTGAGGGTTAAGGGGTTAAGGTTAAGAGGGTTGATGTTATGAGGATATAAGAATGTCCTCATGAGGCCAGAGTTTTTAAATGTGTGTGTTAAAGGGGTGATATTATGTCGCCAGGTGTGAGTGTCATTAGCCACTACAAGACATTTGAAAATCTTTCTAAAGGTGACATATTATACCACCAGGTGGAAGTGTGATTAGCCGTTACAAACTGTTTTGAAAATCTGGCTCTTCTGACATCGCAAGTGGGCCAGTAGAAGAGCAACGTTTGCTACGGTCCACTGGGTAGGCTGGTAGACTGATCTATCCAGCACACATCTAGGTGGACACGCCCACTTGTGAGGTCAGAAAAGGCAGATGTTCAAAACAGCTTGCAATGGCTAATCACACTCTCACCTGGTGGTATACTATGTCTCCTTTTATAATCTTGTTTTGGTGACATCACAAGTGGGAGTGTCCACCTAGTTGTATGATGGATGGATAAGCAACATTTGCTACGTTCCACTGGGTAAGCTGGCAGACTGATCTATCCAGCATGCATCTACCTGGACACTCCCACTTGTGATGTCACTAAAACACAGGAAAAGGCTGATTTTCAAACGGCTTGCAATGGTTAATCACATTCACACCTGGCATAATATCAATTCTTTAAGCAACATGTGCTTAATGATATAGACGGGATTTTTTCATTCATCACTCCTTATACTACAGGATTAAATTAATTGTGTGAAATGACCAGTTTGTCATTTTGGTCATTTTAGGGCCAAGGAATGATTTTTAATAACTTAATGTAGTCCTACTTTCGCTATTTTCTTTTTTTTTGGGCTGTTACAGCTGTTATATAGTTCTACTATAAACAAAATATAGTTATGTTATAAGCTGCAAAGCAGACAAGCTTCCCAACATGCTGGCCAGAAAGGTGCTAATGTAATTCCGCATAATATTCATGTATCTGAATTTCTTTTCGACATAGAATGTAAATGTACAACCGATCAAAATAACGTCTCAAAAACAGGCTTCTGGATCTGTGTTTGGAAAGTGGACCATCTACACTTTTACTCTGAAGGAAAGTATTGTGATTGCACCATCAAAATATACTCAATTGAGAATCCTTCTCCTACCTAATCTTCAAGCCAAGGCTGGCAGCATTTCAAACTCTTTAAATTGTTCTTGGAAGTACAACCATGGGTCGACTTAAAGTGACCCCGGTCTTTGGTTGGCAAGGTCTTGTGTGCTTTGAGTTTGAAAACAGTATGGGGTCAAAATAGACTCCAGTTATTTTCTTCGTTTTACCACCATATGTATTTCCTTCCCTGCTGTTGGCCGATATAGATTTATGGAGAATTAACCTACCACTGATCCAGCTGATAAGTGGATCAGAAAATTCAGAGGTAGAATAAGGCTAAATGAAATGTCTGTGAGCGTGTGTGTGTGTGTGCGTGCGTGTGTGCGTGCGTGCGTGCGTGCGTGCGTGCGTGCGTGCGTGCGTGCGTGTACATGTGCCAGTGTGTGTGTTTGTGTGTACATGTGCCAGTGGGTGTGTTTGTGTGGGGGTGTGTGTGAGTAAACAACATGGCCTCCCTAAGAAGCCAGCCCCCTCCCCCGGGGGGGTGAGGGGTGGGCGAGGGGGTGAGGGGAGGGCGAGGGGGTGAGGGGAGGGTTGGTGGGAAGAAACATTTGGTCGGTGAGAGAGTGAAAGATTTGGAAAACGCCAGAATCCTGGCTGAAGCGTCTGAATGAACACCAATGCAGACTGCTTGTGGAAACAAACACCCCCCCTGTCAACCTGTGGTGAAGAGGTAAACTGTTTAGAGTAAAAAACTCAAACCACACTAGTTCGAATAGCTTCCCCCACACACAGTTACAATTTCAGTTACACCTACCCTATTTTCCTTCTATTCGTTGGATTATGTTTTTATTGATTTGGCCTACTCTTGTCATCTCTCCTAAACCCCTTTAGTCTGTTCGCAATCCTTTCTTTTCCTATTCTTGATGACATGTCTCAATTAATTTAAAGTAACCTGTTCCTAAAATATTTCCCTGACCAGTGCTAGCACAACAAGAGCCTACATAAAACTATTAAAGCAGAAAATGACTTAATCCTCATCCTTATATTCTACTTTAACAGAGTTAGTGGCTGCTCCATTTCTATCCTAGCATTGGCACGTTTTGGACCATAGAAGTCAGCTGGGATTAGATTGATGTCTCATTGAAACAGTGTGGTCACTGTGCTAAGCATCCTGCTAGCTGCCCTACTTAGTTGTGACTCAGTATTGCCTCATTAAGGTCCTCACCGTTGGTCCGGGGTTCAAGCAGTCAAGGCAACAGGGCCCTGTATGTCTTAGACTGTGGCAGCCTTCTGCACTTATGAAGTTATAACTCTAGCATCCCTAGCTGTAAGCTTGTTATGCCCAAATTCCTAGATCGCAATTCAATAAATGTTTTAATCCATTATGTTATTAATTAAGTTATACCAGAAACAATACAATGAGCTACCTCAGCTCAGGGCCGGATCTACCATTAGGGCACACGGCACTGTGCCCAGGGGCCCCAACCATTCCCAGCCAGTGGGGGGGCACCACACGAATGTTTGTACTCTTAAAATAGTTATACATGGTATTATTAAATAGGGTATTCATTTAAAATTCATTATTAAAACGAATGTCATAAGAACAGCAATATAATGATTCTGAACAATATAGTGGCCTAATGTGACAGTTAAACCCCCTCCCATAACCTGTCAATTGAGCCAGTCCACCTATGGTGAAAAAAAAAAAACGCGGTAGAGATGAAAAATTGATGAAAAATTGACAGTCACAGACATGATGAGACATCAACTGAGTGGTTTCGCTTTTTTCCTGTTTTTTTTCAGGGAGGGGGGGGGGGGGGGGGGGGGGGGCTTCAGACATTTGTGCCCAGGGGCACAAATTTTGCCTCACAGTAGTTTGCCTCACAGTAGCCGGTCTTGGATTCCATCATCCAATCAACAGCCAGCGTTTACGAACACGGGCCGTGATGACCATAAAACGCCTTGGCGAGTTCCCATAGTCATTTTCTTCTTGCGGCAAGCTCTTAGGTCTCATGAAAGCGCATGTGGAAAGTGAAATGGGAAAAACCCACACACACAAATACAACGGGCACAACACACATGTCTGAGCATTGGAGGGCGAGTAGAATGTTATGAGGCCAGGTACATGTTTAGACAGTAGTGGAGCCAAGGAGAGAT
Source organism: Gadus morhua (assembly GCF_902167405.1). NCBI lineage: Eukaryota > Metazoa > Chordata > Actinopteri > Gadiformes > Gadidae > Gadus > Gadus morhua. The sequence continues at coordinate 25,068,504 of NC_044057.1, forward strand.
GGATATTGTACAGAGCATTGGTTGTTGTCCTTTTAAATGTGTTTTGTGATCCGCTTGCACACGCACACGCAAACGCGCACACGATAGGAAGAAGTTTGAAGTTTGTTACTTGCCCAATATGGAAACTGTAGCTAATCTCAATTGTAATAATCAACATGTTTAATAATAATGCTTCTTTCTCATTATCCCACATATTACAACAATTGGCCTACCTAAAGGTCTAGACAAACACTCACATGGAGCTCCTTACATTGCCATGCTACTACCAGTTTACAGACAGGCTAGGCCTGCAGTCACGACAAACACATTATATATAAATACAAAACTTTGTCGAGGGTTACATAAGTAAACTAGAACTGCAAGCAGTTATGCAGGGGTCCAAGAAGTGTGCATTTCGCCGGCACAACGCGACAAGAAATGTGCGTTTCGCCGGCACAACGCGAAGCATGTGTTCAAAACGCTACCCTGAACCTGTGGATACAAAGGATTTGACTGTGGTAGGAGTAGCGAGAAGTCAGTGTAGCGTTTTCGCGGCGAAATTTTGTAGAAGATATACAATTTCCTCGTTTATGGCGCCCCCTAATGGCGAAATTTTCCGACATTTTTATCGTACGACATTAAGGTTAGCACCAACATGTGTGTAAAACTTGGAGTCGATCCGATGTGTAATTTTGAATTTTTTGGGATTTTAGATTTTCCACGTCTAATTTAGCTAATAAACCAATATTCAAAACGCTACCGAGATGCAGCAGACTACAGTGAATATGTGCGTACAAGTTTTTGACTGTGGGAGGTTCGGTGTGGGAGTTATAGCCCCAAACGCGTATTCCTTGGTATAGCGCCACCTAGTGGCCGGCATGTCTGGATTTGGTCGTCTGCCGTCACCTCACGGACCTGGATCTAGTCATGTAATTGGCGTGTGTGCACCATTTACGGTTTGGGCTGTAGTACCACTTTTAGCTGCTGGAATAAAAATCCTTACAAAAACAATAGGGATCCAACCTGTTGGCTTGGACCCCTAAAAATAGCTTTAAGCAAAAACACAATGAAAATCCAACGTAAACACAAACTGAGCAGACGGCGCTGCCATAGTGAAAACAAACGGGCGTCCCCCGCACACTACACCCCTGGAGGTGACGAAGAACCCGGAAGGAGAGAGGAAGTGACGAGCAGAGAAGGAGCAGTGCAGGACAGGGGTGCTACTGAGGTGTAGACAGAAAGAGGGGAGGAGAGGTGAAGAAAGAGGATGATAGATGAAGTGGGGGACCCTAACAGGGGAAAGAGAAAGTAAGACACAATACAAGTGTGGATATCCATCCATTTCCTCTTTGAGGATCACTGCAGTGCGCCTATGGAAGCCCTGCGCCCACCAAACACCACCTACCACACGACCTGTCTTTCTCTCCTCACCGGTGGCCTGCCTAGCTGCCCAGCAGAGTCAACACACACCGCCTCCGCGTCTACCGCTGGATCACCGCCCGGCTGGAGGAGGGTCAGGATAGTCTCGTCGTTAAGCCTTTTTGACTCTCCAGGCAGCAGGTTGTGGGTTTGATTCACCAAATGTCTACAATCTACCTGTGGGCCTCCTTGAGCACCTCATTAATGGCATGCAACTGAAACTCACTGTAAGTTAAAACTTTGGATTAAACCATCTGTACAATGAAATACAAATGGAGGATAAGTATGGTTTGTTTTGAGACGGTTTAACTTACCCTACATAAGTATACCAGCCTTGGGGGTGAAACCAACACCCTTTCAGTTGACAGTCAGACAACCTTAACCTCTACTAGACCTTCCAATCCTGCCCCAGAAGAAACAAGTTCTCGCTGAGAACTGATCTAGACCGGTTCTAGTTTTCTGCCTAGTGTTGGTATACAAATTGTTTGCTTAAAAAGGCAAGGCAAGTATATTTACACACCATACCGACACAAGGCCATGCATCATACTTTGTGAAGGCAGGAACCAATTTAAAAACATTAAGAGGACAGTCATTAGAAGCCAATGCATGACTGGAGGGCTGGTGGGACAGTGTCCTGGTGAGGCTCGCCGTGTGGGCCGTCGGCCAGGATCCATCCACAGCATCTGGTTCCCATCCGACTCTTCGGGGTTTGGGGTGAACCACCCCGGGGTTCCAGATGCTGGGGAGCTGTTTCCAGGGAACGCTACACTGGATAGAGGAAGCAGAGGAGGAAGAGGGTGGCGTGGAGGGGAGGAAGAGGATGGGAAGAGAGAGGATTGGAGAAGGAGGGGAGGGAGAGGGAGGGAATAGGAGGGGGAATGAGGGGAGTCGAAGAGAGGATAAGAGGGTAGGGAGATAAATGGGGTGGAGAGGGGAGAGGTTAGGAGAGGAAGGGAATGAGAGGGCAGGGCGAAGACGGTCTGAGGAGTGGAGTGTAGAGCTGCACAGGTAAAGGGAGGCTACCTAATAACAGAGAAGGAAGAAGAGGAAGAGATAGAGAGATATTGAGAGGCGAGAAAGAGGACGTGAATAAGAAAGAGTTTTGTCCAGTCTAAGAAATAGGGTGGATCAAGATTTCCAAAAAATGAGGGCAGAAGTCAATTTAAGTTCACCAACTTCAGAACAACATTTGCCATGCTTGGTTATTTTCTTAAAATGCAAACGCAATTCGCAATTAAAAAGTACACAAAAACAAATGGATGCAAAATTCATAGCGGAGCTATTTATGTGTCAAATTTAAGTTAACATAGGCCTACGTGGTAACGTTGTATCCTAACCAGCTATTGGCTATTGGTCTGCATAATAACCATATTTATGAATCCTTATCATTGTTTTGTTTAAATTGAAGCCAGAATTTGGGCTATTCAGATCACAGATGGATAATAAGAAGATTGTTACGGCAGACCTTTTTTTTTGCACTAGGTTTCCTCCCCTGGCTATCTCTGACATCTAGTGGAAACAACTAGGAAGTACATATCTGATCATTTTAGTGCACTATTACTATTGTGCAAGCTCGGGTGTATAATTGCAGAAATGATGAATAGAATAGTATTATTATTCTAATAATAATTATTCAAAGCCAAAATTACAGTAGATACAGCAAATAGGTTTTTCATATGCATTGTCCAATATTTGTTTACTTGCACAATTAATTGGCTGAAGTTAGCTTTGGCTATTCCTATTATTATTTACATTAAGTAAGTTATAACTCCCCTGATCACCGAACAATAAACATAGATAGGATATTTGTAGCACAATCGGAGGCTTTGATTTTGAAAGCGCCAGGACCCATATTATCCAGAGCCATTTAGATAGATCCCTCTCAGTTGCGCTGCAGTTATTCTATTTTCCCACATTGTCGCTTTTGCTGTGAACTTTAATTTTGAAAACTCCAGAACCGGTGATAGCCGGAAGTGACTTTTATTCTCTGCAGTGTTGTTGTCTTGCCTCCACAGCGTTGTGCGAACGGAGTGAAGTCGGAATACTTTTACTGACATTTAGTATTTAAATAGCGCCTTAGAGCGTTTTCTGGTACCATGTATGATCCAGATGAGGGTAAGGACGTGTTACTTTGAGTGAGTCGTGAACGAGGATATTATAGTGAGCTAAATTGTATGGAGCTCACCTTAGCTTTCAGTCATATTAGAACTAGGCTAATATAACTAGCCGGCTAAGGTAGCCGAAGCTAATGGCGCGCTACTTTGATGCGACTTGCTTGAGTTTTGCTCAAATGCTAGCTCTATAGCTGGTATATAAAGTTGTTTACGATTCGAATCCCTTTATTTAACACTTTGGGAATGTATGTGTTTATAAATGCATTCAAATACAATGTGCAGATCTACATAAATATAAGTAACGTCTTATACTTTTTGGGTTTGTCGGGATGGAAGTGTCTCTCTTTCCATTTTATCTATAAGTATATCAAACATACCATATAGCAAAACCCAGCATTCATTTTTAACTGTAATTTCCCCTTTGCTGAATCATCTCTCTTAATTCCAGAGACCCAGTATGACGAAGATGAAGATGAAATCACCTCCGATTTGTGGCAGGAAGCCTGTTGGATTGTTATCAGGTAGCTAATCTTTCAGATGTATAATTATGTTGTCATAAGTATGATTAGGAAAATCGAATTGTATGGTCATGCCCTGGCATTTTAGTTTAGCCTATAATTTGGCTTAAAAAAAATAGTGTATTGCATGCTTTGTAGTCGATTAATATATTGTACTGTCAGCCATACTTCTTGACATACAGTCTTGTCAGACTTGAACAATATTCAGTACACATTACAGATCTTGGTATTGTTGTTGGTAACAGAACAAATGTCCTCTTCTTGTAGCTCGTACTTTGACGAGAAGGGTCTGGTGCGACAGCAGCTGGACTCATTTGATGAGTTCATCCAGATGTCCGTCCAGAGGATCGTGGAGGACGCCCCGCCCATCGACCTGCAGGCTGAGGCACAGCACACCTCCGGGGAGGTGGAGGATCCGGTGAGAGCCACAGCTAATGATAATAATCGTCATCATTAATAGTAATATTTTTTAATAATAACATTGCTGTTGCGTCTCACTCCCCAAGTTCCTGGTCACATGGATTTAGTCTTGGGATAGGAAACGTGAATGTCAATTAATTCCATTACACGTTTTTAATTAACGACTTTAATTGCAGTTGTTTTTCTTACATCGAAGAGGCTGGGAATTATTAGGGATGCACTGAAATGAAAATTCTTGGCCGAAACCGAATATACTGAAACAGTTGGCCGAAACCGAATACCGAATGTGGCTTTTGCTGTTTTTCATTCATTTTGCTTAAATTTTTCCCCTAAATAAATCTTGCTTTTCAATAAAAAAAATCTATTACAAATTTGATACAAAATATTTATTGAATACTGAACGTTTTCTAACATTCCAGCAGACCTTATAGCAAGAATTTAAGAACAATGTACCTTTAAATAAATGAGTAAAACCAATTTCTTTTTTTATTATCAAAAATAAAAATGTTGGGTGTATTTTTTTCGGTCTTTTTACTCCTTCGGCCGAAACCGGAAATTATTTTTTGGGTCATTTTCGGCCAAACATTTTCGGTGGCCGAATATTCGATGCATCCCTAGGAATTATGGGTATGGGGCCAGGCCAGCCGAGCTGTTGGGGTGCTTGACTCCCAGGTGAAAGGTTCTGGGTTTGAGTCTCAATGTCTGCGGTCTACCTTTAGGCATCAGTGAGAAAGGAGCCCACACCCTACCCTAGCCCTAACCTCTACCTACCTCTACCTGAAATGAACATTCATCATTTGCATTGGTTTAAAGTGTCGGCTTAATGACTAAATAGTAGAAATGGTGGGTTTGGTAGCTTGAATCAATAATCTCATGCCCCCTTATTTCTTGTCGACACAGCCACGCTACCTGCTGAAGTTTGAGCAGATCTACCTGTCCAAGCCCACCCACTGGGAGAGAGACGGCGCCCCATCTCCCATGATGCCCAACGAAGCTCGCCTTCGCAACCTCACGTACATTCTCCTCTCTTCAGACCCAGTGTTGGTCCTCACATACGGGACAGGTTTTCCCTGCTTTTTCAGTGCGGTGTGTTTAACACGTCTTGTCTCCTCCCGCGTGGCGTTCAGGTACTCGGCCCCTCTCTACGTGGACATCACCAAAACCATCATCAAGGAGGGCGAGGACCAGCTGCTGACCCAGCACCAGAAGACCTTCATCGGAAAAATCCCCATCATGCTCCGCTCCACCTACTGCCTGCTCAGCGGCCTGACGGATCGTGATCTGTGTGAGCTCAACGAGTGTCCCCTGGACCCCGGGGGCTACTTCATCATCAACGGCTCCGAGAAGGTAAGGGGTTGATGGAGTGCCGTCGTAGTAACGCTGCTGTGCTCACTTCTTAGCCCAATTTGACAGTTTTTCCTCAAAAGGGATTTGGGGAACAGGTCTGGCTGGTTAATGTGCGCCACGGGGAATGTTACTCTAACTAAGTTTATCTTTTAATGGCGCTTTTCCACCGGCGGTTGCGCTTCGGACCCAGCACTCCTCAGCCCAGTAGTGAGGGTGTGGTATAGCCCAGCTCAGTTACGGCTCGCGTTTCAACCGCCAACAGTACCCTTATAGTGCAGGGTTTAAGCCGGATGGCGATAGCCGCTGCAGCTACGTAAGCATCGTTTCCTCATGGCAGGCCGACACAGTGTAGCCTGCTATTCAATTCAAGGCAATAGAAGAATGCGACACATTAAAAGAGCCACAATGTAGGACGTCCAAGAAGGACGTCAAATCTTCAATAATCGAAGCTTTCGCCGTTGTACAGAATTACCTTGCGGTTACTGCGTTTGTTAGTTCTTATTATTATCCCCCTGCCGCGCGGAACTGACAATTCTGTCGACCAATCAACGGACGGCGTGTGTAGCTCACACTTGCCGGCACCCTTCCAGGCGTCTCAGTACCCCAACGGAGGAGTATTGCGGGACGAGAATGACTCAATACGGCTCAGTCCGGATCACGCCCACTTTTGCCGGTGGAAATATCTGCACCTTTGCAGACTGAACAGACCCGCACCCTTTGGTGGAAATGCGCCATAAGACAAGCCTCTATTATCCCCCGAGTGGGAAATTAACAGATTTTTGGCCAAAGTTAATTTTGTTAATAGGATTTGGAATTTCTTTATATTGTTGTTCATGGTTTTGATATCAGGTGTGTGTGTGCATATATATAAAACGTATCATACATGAATACGTTCTTCTCAGGTCCTGATCGCCCAGGAGAAGATGGCCACCAACACAGTGTATGTGTTTGCCAAGAAGGACTCCAAGTACGCCTACACAGGGGAGTGCCGGTCCTGCCTGGAGAACTCCTCTCGCCCCACCAGCTCCATCTGGGTCAGCATGATGGCCAGAGGAGGCCAGGTGAGTACACGCCAACAGCTACCTGGAAACCCTCTTCTGGATGTACTGACTATCCCCTGTAGTGTGGTGGTGGTTAACCTTTACTCTCACCTGGACAAACTGAATCTCACCTGTAGAGTAGTTGTCGGTCACCTGTAAACTCTCACCTGAACTGTAGTTATGTGGATTTGGATTTAGTAACTACAATTAGCTGGCACAATTTCGTCCTTCCGAAACTTCCTTCCTTGTTCTTTAAGATATCGCTATTTAAGAAACATTTCATTGGGATTTTCCGAGGGGTCTCTTTTGCCTGTCAATGTTGGGCTTCAATCTGAGAAACCTTTCTATCCTAACGGGAACATTTCCCCCTCCTCCCCCCCGTCCTGCTTTCAGGGAGTAAAGAAGAGCGCCATTGGGCAGAGGATCGTGTCCACACTGCCATACATTCGGCAGGAAGTGCCCATCATCATCGTGTTCCGAGCGCTGGGGTTCGTGTCCGACAGAGACATCCTGGAGCACATCATCTACGACTTCGACGACCCCGAGATGATGGAGATGGTAAACACTGTGAACCTCCCACCGCTTATAAGGCTCAGATTCCCTGACAAGTCTGTGTGTCTGACATCGATACGGATCACTGTGTCCGTCAGGTAAAACCCTCTCTGGATGAGGCCTTTGTGATCCAGGAGCAGAATGTGGCTCTCAACTTCATCGGCTCCAGAGGTGCCAAGCCCGGGGTCACCAAGGAGAGGAGGATCAAGTATGCCAAGGAGGTGCTGCAGAAGGAGGTGCTGCCCCATGTGGGAGTCAGCGACTTCTGCGAGACCAAGAAGGCCTACTTCCTGGGGTAGGAGAATCAAAAAAAAAAAGAGAAAATAAGAAATATGCTCACAATGTAGGACTAGATAAAGATGTAAACATTGGTTACAGTTGAGGTACATTGACATTATTGATGCCAAACATTACGACAGTTAAACATAACTTTATGGTATGGTCTTTCTGACGCCTTTGCTTTACACAGAAAAAAAGTTTACACTGTGTCAAAGTTAATACCTCAACTGGCATCGAGTGAAAGTAAAACACATGATCAAACATGACCTCCTGTAAGGCTGAAATATGTTAGTTGTGCTTCATATTCATCTTTTCTTCTTTCAGGTACATGGTTCACAGACTTCTCTTGGCTGCCCTTGGAAGAAGAGAGCTGGATGACAGGGATCACTATGGCAACAAGAGGCTGGACCTGGCCGGCCCGCTATTGGCTTTCCTTTTCAGAGGGTGGGTCTTGACACAATCTTTCTTGTTTTCAATGTCTTGATTGGATCTCACATTTATATAACATTTTAATCATTTGATTTATGGGTTCTTCTGCAATGGTTTGAAGATCTTCTGAAAAGCATCTTCTGTTTGAGTCCCACATGCTAATTCTTTACGGATAACATATCTACGGATTTCCTCAGTGTTGACTAGGGCTGGGTATTGCCAGGTACCTTTCAATTCAATTTGATTCTTTAGGTCTTCATTCGAAGATTTGATATTGATCCAATTGCTTCGATATCGATTCAATAATACGGGCAGATGACAATAATACCTAAATATTATTTAGAATTAACAATTTCCAAACAAATTAACCATTTCATTGTGCTTTAAGCGAAAAGGGAATACACCATTGTATAGTATTGTTCCTGAGCTAAACTTGCAGCATGAAAATAATAATCATAACATGGACAAATGTAAAAGGGCATGTACATTTAGGAATACTCGCTTCTAGATTACAATGATTGAGTATGCTTCTTTTTAAAAAGATATATTTTTATTTTATGGAATTAATCGATTTCAAAAAAGTTCTGAATCTATATTTAATCGAGAACAAATAAATTGCGGTGCATTGATGAATCGATATAGTGTTGACACACAAGTGGACGACCTCTTCTTGTTTCCAGGATGTTCAAGAACCTTCTGAAGGAGATCCGCATCTACGCCCAGAAGTTCATCGACCGCGGGAAGGACTTCAACCTGGAGCTGGCCATCAAGACTCGCATCATCTCGGACGGCCTCAAGTACTCTCTGGCCACAGGCAACTGGGGAGACGTGAAGAAGGCCCATCAGGCCAGGGCGGGAGTATCCCAGGTGAGATAACACGCTTCCCTAGCCTACTATCAGATGCTTTCATCCACACTAACTCAGTGGAGTCGGACACATGTCATTAAGGAGCAGGTAGGGCTTATTTCTCATGCACATGGATTTCTACAGGGAGGAGGCTGACATTAGGGATGGAACCTAGGGCCCTTTGAGGGAGCGAGCAAACGCGCTATCCTGAAACTAAACGGGTTTCTGTTTGTCCGTCAGGTGTTGAACAGGTTGACCTTCGCCTCCACGCTGTCTCATCTGCGGCGCCTCAACTCGCCCATCGGAAGGGACGGCAAGCTGGCCAAGCCCCGGCAGCTGCACAACACCCTGTGGGGGATGATCTGTCCCGCAGAGACCCCCGAGGTACGGTGCTCGGGGTGGGACTCGTGTAACCAAACACGGCTCTTACAAACCCTCTACTGTTCAGTATTTAGTAGTGGTGTCACGATACACTCGCTCACGAGAAGAGACTCGATATTCGGTTCACGAGAACGAGACGAGATTTTAAGAAAACTACAATGACAATATATTTGACCGAGTTGCACATGCACTTTGAAATGTTTTATTATAACTCTTTACATGCATGAAATTGAAACTAAAACTAAAATTTATAAAAGTTGAAGTAAATTAAATTAAATAATTCTCTTTTTTTCAAGTGCAAACAATATTATGTGCAAAACCAAATCAAAGTCAAATCAAATAAAAAAAAATCAGAGACCCTAGAGGTACGGTGCTCTGGATGGGAGTTTTGTAACCAAACATGGCTCTTAAAAACCCTCTTTACTGTTCAGTATTTAGCCATTCTGCCGATACATTTAGCCAAAACGAAGGTAGCATCAATTTGTAGAGGCACGTCATTTAAGAGCAGCTTGCTCTAGAAGACGTAGAGGTAGACTGCATCAACGGTCGGCCGGTTATTAAACAACACCTCGACTATGCTTTTTTTGCATTGTCCCCCCTGTCCTGTTGATGCAGGGGCACGCTGTAGGCCTGGTGAAGAACCTGGCCCTCATGGCCTACATCTCCGTGGGCTCCCAGCCCTCTCCCATCCTGGAGTTCTTGGAGGAGTGGAGCATGGAGAACTTGGAGGAGATCTCCCCGGCTGCCATTGCAGAGTGAGTCACACACGCACACAGTGACAAGCCCGCATACAAAGACACACAGACATCTTTGGGGTTCTAGGCGTTCTACGCATAGCTGTAGACCGTACTACAAGTGTAGTACGGTCAAGTAGTAGACACTGAACATAAATAGTATGTACTTAGTACTCGGATTCAGCCCAGGTATTACTGAAGGCATTTAATGGTCAAAATATTATTAATAAATATTCGAATATATTCGAATACTAATATTAATAAACAAACGAACTTCGAATATGATTTTTGGCCAAAAGTCAAAGCCCTAAACTGTATTGGTCATGTTAAGGAAATATGCCAAAATACTTCCTTGCTTCTGCTCCATGTTGGTGTGCTGATAATAGACCTGCAGCTCAAGGTTGGGTTGATCGGGGATTTCACATGTCTGATTGATCATGATTGATTGGGGATGTCTGATTGATCATGTCGGATTGATCATGTCTGATTGATCGGGGATGTCTGATTGATCATGTCTGATTGATTGATGATGTCTGATTGATTGAGGATGTCTGATTGATTGAGGATGTCTGATTGATTGAGGATGTCTGAGTGATCGGGGATGTCTGATTGATCATGTCTGATTGATCGGGGATGTCTTGTTGATCGGGGATGTCTGATTGATTGATCATGTCTGATTGATCGGGGGTGTCTGATTGATTGATCATGTCTGATTGATCGGGGGTGTCTGATTGATTGATCATGTCTGATTGATGTGGGGTCTCTGATTGCAGCGCCACTAAGATCTTTGTGAACGGCTGCTGGGTGGGGATCCACAAGGACCCGGAGCAGCTGATGAACACCCTGAGGAAGCTCCGCAGGCAGATGGACATCATCGTCTCTGAGGTAACCGGGACCAAGATTATTATGGGCTGTTGGGCAGCACGGGGCCTCGTGCTGCTAAACTAAACTCCTGTTGAGTGTATGAATTAAGAATAGGATTTATGTGATAATATCATGAATATCTTCTTTTTGTACTTTTCACTTTTACTTTTTAAATGAACCACTATAGAATATCCGGTAATGAAACGTATGAGATTGTGAGTGGAGTAGCTGCTGAAACAAACCTGGAGGCGCCTTCTACGTTGTTGTTCCAACCCTACATCTGGGATGCCACGTTCATCAAGGCAAACTAATTGGAATAGTGTGACTGCATTGACACGCTGGATGTGTGTGTGCGTGTGCGTTCCCAGGTGTCGATGATCCGGGACATCCGAGAGCGAGAGATCCGGATCTACACGGACGCCGGACGCATCTGTCGGCCCCTGCTGATCGTGGAGAAACAGAAGCTGCTGCTGAAGAGGAGACACATCGACCAGCTCAAGGAGCGAGAGTACAACAACTACAGGTGAGCTGGCCCTGGACGCCGTCACCGCCCGCTTTCGACTCGCCGTCGCTCCTCAGAGGCCCAAAGTCAATGTGCAAAGAATGATGTCATCGTTTTGTGTGAAAGTGGTGTGCCCCCACCATCCAGAATTTGAATCTTGGCAATATGTAAGCTACCTGAGGCTTATTAAACGCAACACCCACTGGCTGTTGCAGTGTGACCGTAGTGGTCTAACGTATGTGTGTGTGTGTGTGTGTGTGTGTGTGTGTGTGTGTGTGTGTGCGTGTGCGCGCCAGTTGGCAGGACCTGGTTGCCAGTGGCGTGGTGGAGTACATCGACACCCTGGAGGAGGAGACGGTCATGCTGGCCATGACCCCCGATGACCTCCAGGAGAAGGGCGTGGCCTACTGCTCCACCTACACCCACTGTGAGATCCACCCCTCCATGATCCTGGGAGTCTGCGCCTCCATCATCCCCTTCCCCGATCACAACCAGGTATCAGCAATACGGCCCTGTGTGTGTGTGTGTGTGTGTGTGTGTGTGTGTGTGTGTGTGTGTGTGTGTGTGTGTGTGTGTGTGTGTGTGTGTGTGTGAGAGACAAGGGTTGATGAAGCTGGTCAGATACTCTGATATAATTGTCGATTTATAATAATTTCGCTGTTATCTCCTTCATGCAGTCTCCCAGGAACACGTACCAGTCTGCTATGGGTAAGCAGGCTATGGGCGTGTACATCACCAACTTCCACGTGCGCATGGACACACTGGCCCATGTGCTGTACTACCCCCAGAAACCTCTGGTCACCACCCGCTCCATGGAGTACCTGCGCTTCAGAGAACTGCCAGCAGGTGGAGCTGTTCGCCTTTATTTATTGTCTACTCTTATAAACTTCCATTCCCAATGGTTTTATATTTGTATGATTTTGGTGATCGATTGGAATCCCTACATCTTACGGAGTCTAGAATTTACTCTTAAATTTAATTAAATATATTGTATTTTACGATATAAGTGTACAAAGGTACAATATTACATTTTTGAATGCTAGCAATTTCTGGATTGATTTGAACTTTGGTGGTGTGTCAGGCATCAACTCCATCGTGGCCATCGCTTCCTACACGGGTTACAACCAGGAGGACTCTGTCATCATGAACAGGTCTGCGGTGGACCGGGGATTCTTCAGGTCAGTCAGCTCCTCCGTCTGCATGGCTACGTCTCTCTCATTTAGTCCATGACCCTGGACATTTGTATCTTTGGGTAAAACAACGCCGCTTAATGTTAATTTATTCAGTCTTCTCGAAGGACATCAAACTATATTAGTGATGATCACTTATAGACACAAACATAACGTCCAAATAACTAGAAGTAAAGTCTGAACCACTCCTAGTGACGGCATGAAGCCTGCTCCAGGTCCTTCAGCAGTTCCCACAGTGGTGGTGGGGATGATGATGATGATGAGGATGGACTTGTAGGTTTACAGGTGCTTATGTTGTCCGGCAGGTCTGTGTTCTACCGCTCCTACAAAGAGCAGGAGTCGAAGAAGGGCTTCGACCAGGAGGAGATCTTCGAGAAGCCCACGCGGGAAACCTGCCAGGGTACGTGGAGCGCTCAGGACCGCCGCAGTCGCTGGTCCAGTCGCCATAGGGACCACCTGCCATGATGCGACCAAAACAAAACCGTTGTGTTTTAGTTTCATTCATGCAATGGACTTTGATCCAAATGTGGGCTTCCCTTCAGTAAAGCTTGACCGCTGAATGGTTATCAATGTCGCATTAAGATGACATCAACTTTATTAATAAACGTCATTAATCCCAGAAGGGAAATTCGGGTGTCCCAGCCGCAGAATTGGAGGACAGCAAAATCATTAAAAATAAAAGAAATGTACAACAAGAACAATAACATAATGGCGGATGTGAATGTTAACCTTCACATCCCATCCTTCATGTATGCGATACGCCTCATTGCACCAGGTTGAAGGTGCATCATGTAGCATTTAATCACCGTCGACTTTGGCATCAAACCAAGCACCCTCCTTCATACCCTCTGGTGGGGGTGACCATCGCCGCTGCGTCACAAGCCCCTCCCCCTGTCCCCAACCAGGCATGCGACACGCCATCTACGACAAGCTGGACGACGACGGGCTGATTGCGCCGGGCGTGCGCGTCTCCGGCGAGGACGTGATCATCGGCAAGACGGTGACGCTGCCGGAGAACGACGACGAGCTGGACAGCACCAACCGCCGCTACACCAAGCGCGACTGCAGCACCTTCCTGCGCACCAGCGAGACGGGCATCGTGGACCAGGTCATGGTCACCCTCAACCAGGAGGGCTACAAGTTCTGCAAGATCAGGGTGAGCCCCCCCCCCCGGGGAGGAGACACAGACCGCTGAGGGTGGGGGGGGTCCCAGAGCTTGCTCGTGAGGACATGACGGCGCGATTGTTAGGGTTTAAAGAGTCTCACAGAACCACAATTATTGTTCTTAACGAGAATCCGTTCAGCGGAATTAATGATTTTTTACTCATGTAGGCTAATGCACCGAGCGAATTCCAACACACACACACACACACACACACACACACACAGACACAGACACACACACACACAGAGAGAGAGAGAAAATTCCATATCAATCAGTCCAAACCAGATCATGAAACCCCCGTACTTTACGAGCTGCAGAGCGGTGGCTGTTGACCAACGGGGTACGCGTAACTCTTCCACTGTGTCCCCCCAGCTGAACAGTCCCTCAGGGCTGCGTGTCACAGCCTGTCTCTCCGTCTGTCTCTCCCTCTCCCCTGGCCACAGGTCCGCTCCGTCCGCATCCCCCAGATCGGAGACAAGTTTGCCAGCCGACACGGACAGAAGGGTACCTGCGGAATCCAGTACCGACAAGAGGTAAAACCACATCCTCATGAGTGGGAATGTGGAGGGATATCTGATCAAAATGCTGGCCAGTAGGGCTGGGGTAAAACATTTACAAAGAATTGCAAAAAACGTTAATATTTTTTTTGTTTTTCCTGCGTCTTATTGCGTTTACATTCATGAAATCTGTTGATATTCAAATGTTAAAAAATTATATGATCTTTTACACACTGTACTCTGCTTCAATACATTAATTTGCCAAACTGCCTTTCTTAGTACATAGCGAACTGGAGTAGATTGTGAAATGTGCACCCCTAAGTACTGATTCATTCGTTTATTTTGAATCGGGAATCAAGAATCATTTTTTGAATTGAATCGTGACCCTCAAGAATCAAAATTGAGTTGGGAGATACTAAAGGAATCACACCCCGTGCCCAGATAGTGTAGGCCCGAGGTTGGCGTGTCTGACCGAGGAGCCAAAAGGATTCTGGGTTTAAACCCCGTTGGGAGACAAACCCCTACCTGCTCAATCATGATGCATCTCATTCCAATATAATCGCCTTAGTCTCTTTGACTACAAGCTACATGGTGAATAAACACGGGTAGACAGTCTTCTAAACCCATAGTTTCCCTGACCTTTTGTTACCTATCTACCTTCCTTTTATCAAACTCGCAAACCAGCCCATTCTGCTTCTCTGCATGTTAGCCCTAGCTCTTTATTAATCCGGAGAGCCTACTGCGGCTCATGTGTGGGAACAAATTCCCTTTGTAAAGCGGTCTTAATCAATAGGCCTCAATCCAAAGAGCTGCCGCGGGTGTTGTGTCTTCTAGCGTCTCTGCGTGTTTGCTCTTTAGGATATGCCCTTCACGTGTGAGGGGATCACGCCAGACATCATCATCAACCCCCACGCTATCCCCTCTCGAATGACAGTCGGTCACTTGATCGAGTGTCTGCAGGGCAAGGTAAGTGTGTGTGTGTGTGTGTGTGTGTGTGTGTGTGTGAGAGACAGACAAAAAGTTATAGTGCTGCACAACCTGGTTTCAACCTAGAAATTCAATGTAAACAATTCTGTAGATAAATGTATTTCTAAAGTTCCCTGTGTGTGTGTCAACACTTTAAGTGGCTATATAAATGCACTCTATGGAGCATCCGTCTCCATCCAACAGTCTGCCTACACTGTTGATGTTGTCCAGTATCCTGTTTACTTTGCACTGCAAGGCTGGATCTTGTGTCACAGTACGCCTTGAGAGCCAATCACAGCTAGCCCCACGCTGACGCCGTCGCTCTGTGTTCCGCCCGGCCCGAGGTCACACTGTCGACCAGCGCGACCGTAGTATATTGGGTATACTGAGATGAACTAGTCGGACGCCGACGTTACTCTAGGCATGTTTATTGTCGACCCGGGCACTCCAGCACAACTCTGATCAACAAGTCAACTGATCAATCGTACATCAACTCTGAACCAACCCATTTAGTTAAATCTTTTTTAAATTAAACACTGCTCCATGTAAAACGTTGACGTGAGTCCGTCTCCTTCTGTCCCTTTTCCCCCGTGCATGCGCAGGTTTCTGCAAACAAGGGCGAGATCGGCGACGCCACGCCGTTCAACGACGCGGTCAACGTGCAGAAGGTCTCCAACCTGCTGTCCGAGTACGGCTACCACCTGAGGGGCAACGAGGTAAAGCCAGAGCACTCGTTCTCCTCCGTACCGCTCTCCATTGAGAGGGGGTTACCGTTGACAATATGTAAGGTTGTTGTGTGTTCCCACAAATGAATGGCTGGCTCGACTTGGTACGTGGGAAATGGATACAGACTAACACCCGGTCGTTCGTTCATTCATTCACTATTTATGAGTGTGTTTGAGAGGCAATTGTAGGTGCATGAGCAGCTCAGTGTAACTCACCGAGTTAGCACTAGGGGTTATGTACACTACTATATATAATTAAATATGAAAAATGCTTTAAATAATTTCCCCTGGGATTATTAAAGTATCAATAATCAATCAATTAAACTATGTCATACTGGATTCCGTTTTCTACGTTTTTGTTGTGTGGTACCCGTTCGGGTCTTGATACGAAGTTGGAGCTGGCGATCCTATCCCTAATATTAGGCATTGTGCCACAGAGACCTCCCACTCCAACAGGTCTGATACGACGGCTCACTGCGTGCCACGCCTGATGTCCAAGCGCTCTCCGTCTCTCCACTGCAGGTTCTCTACAACGGCTTCACCGGCCGCAAGCTCACCTCCCAGATCTTCATCGGGCCCACATACTACCAGCGCCTCAAGCACATGGTGGACGACAAGATCCACTCCCGGGCCCGAGGGCCCGTCCAGATCCTCAACAGACAGCCCATGGAGGGCAGATCGCGGTAGGAACCCACTGCCTTCCTTTGACTCGTACTCCGTCTTTCCAACATTCTGTCTCTCCCGTGCTGTTTCTCTCTCTCTTTACGTCTCTCTGTCGCTAACTCCTTATTTGCCCGATGCGCTCTCTCTTTCTTGCTGGTCCACCTGTCTCACCTCTCTCTCACTCTCTCTTCATTTCCCCGTTTCTCTCTGTCTGTCTGTCTGTCTGTCTGTCTGTCTGTCCCTCCTCCTTCCCCTGTTTCTCATACTCCTTCTCTCCCCTCACCCAACCAATCGTGTTCTGCCCTCCTCCCAGTGATGGCGGTCTGCGTTTCGGTGAGATGGAGCGTGATTGTCAGATCGCCCACGGCGCCGCCCAGTTCCTGAAGGAGCGTCTGTTCGAGGCGTCCGACCCCTACCAGGTGCACGTGTGCAACCTGTGCGGCCTCATGGCCATCGCCAACACGCGCACCCACACCTACGAGTGTCGCGGCTGCCGCAACAAAACCCAGGTACACCAGCGGGCCACGGCCCCCTCCCTTGTTGCACACGTCTCCCTCTGAGCCACTGCTCTGTTTTCCTGTCTGCGCTAGTCATGGACATGTATCCAAACAAAATGCAATCAATGAATGACTTGTTAACTAATTATTTTTAACGTCAGCAAACTTGCAACTTGAGTAACACACAGCAGTCGCTGAGGGGCCTTAAGGGACTCAGTGTAGTGACGCGAACGTGAGGGTGTGAAAAAACTAGGCACAGAATGCTGCTTGTCTCCATGCCGCTGAATGAGCCACAGCGCCTCAGCATGACTTTTTATTTAGTCAGCGTTTCCGTTTTGTCCTCCGTGGTCTCAGATCTCGCTGGTGCGGATGCCCTATGCCTGCAAGCTCCTCTTCCAGGAGCTCATGTCCATGAGCATCGCCCCTCGCATGATGACCTCCTAGGGCCCGAAGTCGAGCCGAGGTCACCACCTGCCGCCCCGGGTCCGCTCGCTCAGACCGCGCTTCTGGGCTTCCGTGAAACGCGTGGAGCTCCACCGGTGTGGAGGAATGTCCCGGACGGATCTAAAGTGTCCACTTCACGACGATCACAAATGGAAAAGCTAGACTCACCAGTAACGCGTAAACTGAAACTCTGTGGAGCTGCTTTACTTTCTTTTTTTAGGTCTTTGTGAAGTCCGGTGTACTGAGAGAGTTCTGGGGAATCATATTGATAGTCATGTTCTCTGTTTTGTAAAATTTGAATAAATCATGCTTTTTATGACCTGGGTTTCATTGCCGTTTGATTAAGCTAAACTAATGTGTTTTCTGTGCCTGTTTCTATCCCTAATTTGAACACTACTCTAGTACGTGGCTACTACAAAAAGTCACATCACTATCTGCTTTTTAAATCCAATCAGAAATGTATTGAATATTTTCAGCAAATGCTAATTTCAGCCCATCTAAAACCATTGCAACCGCGTGTGTATTTCCTCCATGCGGAACTAAGAATGAGGAACCTGTGCGCCATTGCAAAAGTCGCAAGTGGACGAAAGTGGCCCAACGCTTATGAATTTAGCTGAGGGTGGTTGAGAGGATTTTTCTTTCTCGTTTTGAAGCCTAATCGCCGCTCCGCTCGTTTCAATGGGAAACGCGACGGTCTGTACTTTCAACATTAAGTTTTACATATTTATACTTTGAAATACATTGCTGGACCAGCCAGACCAGCCCCTCCAGCACCGCCTGCCCGCGGACGCCTCCGGTCTTGCTGTAACGATCCGAGGGCTGCTGGCCCCGGAGCTGTACGACCGCATCGTGGAGCAGCAGAGTGCCGTCGCCGCCCCCCCCCCCCCCCCCCCCACTTCTCAGCCTCTACCCCCCCCCCCCCCCCACTGGACCTCAGCCCGCTCTCGGCTCCAGCCACGGCCGTTGGCTCCATGGCTCCACTGCCTGGAGCCATGCCCCGCTCCACTGCCTGGAGGCACAGGGTCCAGGCAGGGGAGGAGCGTCGTGCCCGGGAGCTCCTCCTGTACCTGCAGCCGCTGTGGCCAGCCCAAGACCAGGGAGGACTTCTCTGTATCGCCCCAGATGTCCTCCATTCGGGCACGGTCGATCAAAGGGACGGCCATGGTGTACGTCTCCGCAGCACCCCATTTTTATGACCTGGGTTTCATTGCCGTTTGATTAAGTAAGTTAAACTAATGTGTTTTCTGTGCCTGTTTCTATCCCTAATTTGAACACAGACAGTTAACCGTAGTTAACCACGAGCGACGAAACGCTGGGTAAACGCAGAATGACACGCTGGTACATACTTGTAGGACAGAACGGCCGGGAATCGCTACACGGTGAGCAACGTCCAGCTGCTCCAGGATGTCCTGCGACCAGCCCGCCACCTTCTTGTCTCAGGAGGGGCACTGAAGGCACTCTGTGGCCATGTAGTACCACCCGCTCCTGTCCTAGACCCTCCGGACGGTCTTCAGCTTGCGCCCATCGGCGGAGCACTTGAGGTGGTGCGCCCACATCCGATAGGGCAGCCAGAGGAAGAAGGGGCGCTGGAAGAAGGCGTGGGCTGTGGCGGGGGGCTGAGTGTAGAGGAGCCGGGCGCCTGGCGGGTACCACCACAGTCGGGGCGGTGTGGTGAGGACAGCCTTCCCACTGCTGGGGTCCCTCCGGAACAGCGCCCGGCCCACCCACTCCTGCTGCTCCTCAGGCAGCGTCTTCCTCCAGCTGAGGGGAAGCAGCTGAAACACACACACAGCAGACACACAGTTAGCGGTTGTGAATGAGCAGCAGACAGGCACACATCATATACACACACACACACATTATACAAACCTCTTTGCCGGTGGCAGGCCTCGTGGCCATCGGTCCTGGTGCTGGTCCTTCCAGCGGGACCGCGGCTGGTGGGGCGTCCGTGGACGTGCCTGACGACCCATATCAGCGTTAGTGTATAGTGTTAGTGTATTCACTACAAAACGTATACTCACTGGGAGGGTCGACCTCGTCGGCAGCAGCGAGCAGTTGGGCGTTGGTCGGGTCAGAGTAGCAGACGCCTGCAAAGAACGACAACGAGACGACAACATGAACTGATGAAGCACTGCTGTGTTGTTAAAAGCACCTCACAGGCTGTTTTGTAGACGGTGCAGTTACCTGGCCCCGGGGGGACATGTCCTGGCTCCGGTGCTGCCTTGGGCTCAGCGTCCTGGGCCAGCACATATTGCTTCAGGGCCCCCATCTTGGACCTAGCTCCCACCTTCTTAGCCAAGCCACAAAGCTGTAGCAGAGCAAAGAAAAAACACACACAATTAACACACACACACACAAACACACAAAAACACAATACTTACGTTTGACTCTCTTGGTCCTACGCGCCGTACAGGGACTTGTAGGTCCGGTGCGAGTACACCCCGAACCCCACCCGCGCGTCGTCAAGCCCCCTGGTAGACCGGGAGCCCTCGCACAACCTACGCCTGACACCTCTGTAGCTTGAGCTGAGGCCGTTTCATGGGAACCAATGTGATGAGGCAAACACTTGAGCTGTTTTTGCTCCTCTGCCATCTCTAACTTCCCCCTTATGGCTCAGATTACCCTGATAACACAAACCCTAACAACTAGACTGACGAGCAAGGGTCCACCAGTAAAGAATGAAACGGATCTCTTCACATTGACAGTACAACAGAGACATCAAGGTTTAACCTTCAGTTCAGTCATTTAGTAAACACTGTCCTCTAAAGCGACTATTTTTCCCGAGTCATAATAATAAGTAGGGAGGTAGGGCGTCTTGCAGTGGTGTTTGGAGCTGAACCTTTGGGCTGGGACTCCAACACCTGCCCTCCTCACTGTCCTTCAAAAGCTTTTAAAACCGTGGACTTATATTTTAACATGAATTCATAATTTCTTTCCTAATTTCTTTCTATGAATAATTATTGATTTTAGGGATTGTACGATTATTATTGGATCTCTGAAGATGCCCAGTATCACAGTACAGTTTAACCTTTTCATCCTAATAAAGGAATGTCCCTTTTAGTTCAGTTATGGTGATGATAAAGTTTGCTCAGTGGTTGCACAACTTCCACTTTTGTGATGACATGTGTGTCTCATATGGGCTGGGTTGTGTGTTCCTGTGAACAGACTCCAGTCCTGGACTCCACTGAGACCACACTGAGGTCGAGATGCTCAACATGGGGGCTGTGCTGCTGTTACTAATTGGTGTGGCTGATGGTGAGATCTTTATGGCATTATTACTGTTATTGATCTTTATGTATTTTATGTAATTTAGTCAGCTATAGTTTTGTTTTAATTGGTTTAAACATAATGAGTGTCATTTCAACATTTGTTGGGTTAAACCAATTAAGCTTTTATCGTACGTTAATTCGGGATAAATTGAGTCCATTTATTGTTGAATATCATTAATCATTACTCTGCCATTTGCTTTTTGACTTCCCCACAATGTGACTTCTCCTTTGTAATTGCAAAACACAACAGTATTCCCACATATTATCGAGAGTATTCGGGGTAGGGTAGGGTATTTTCATGACAATCGTATGAAAATTATGTATATCAAATCCAACATTTAATGAAATATTACAATTTTCAACCTTCTATATATATGAGTATAATGTGCCTCTCTGCAATGGCACACATTGTATTCAAAATGTCCACCCCTCTTATAGTAATGGTAATAAGAGAGTTCTTACAGCAATAGTGAGAGGTGGTCTGTGTATCTCAGTGAGTTATATCTCCTCTATTGTCTGATTGTCTTCTGTAAACCTCCAGGTTTGAAGACCTTCTGCGACGCCACAGAGCCAAACATCACGACCCAGTGCTTTGGCTCTCTGGGAGGAACTGTGGAGGTCGTGCTGCCTACTAAGACCTCACAAAATGATACCTACAGACTGAAGAAAAACAATACTGTGATTGTTAACAACCTCGGTGTGACAACAGACGGGAGATATTCATTTATTGTCAGTACTGGAACATTTACTATAAAGGGCGTCAACTTGAAAGACACTGGTGAATACTCAATGGAAGTACATGATGGAAATGGGATGCAAGTAGCAAATAAAAAAATGTATTTAATCATTCAAGGTGAGTAACTATATCTTATTTCAGCAGCAGTAGTTATTTGTAACCAGGGTTCATATGTAAACTGTACATCTAATGGAACACATAGTATCACAGTGGGTTCACAGAGACAACAATACCTTATGCTCTGAGGCCGCTTTGGGATCATTAAACTTCAATTTAATGGGTAAGCAGACTAGCCCATAGATATTAAAATAAAAACGCATATATATATATACAAACATAAATTAATTAATTAATAGCCGTCATCAATCATTAAAATGGAATTTAATATCCACCATAGTTAATGAGACATTAAGATAATGAAGAAGAGGACGCTATAGTCTGCCTACCCGTTTCTTATTATATATATATATATATATATATATATATATATATATATATATATATATATATATATATATATATATATATATATATATACATATATATATAGTCATATATATACAGTCATATATTCATATTTATTTATAAATGTTGTTCACTGTGCCATACTTTTCTTAGTCACAGCCCTCGTCCCTATAATCGCTGGTTCCCTGTCAGCGATGGTTCTGCTCCTGATAGTAGCATTGGGAGTCTACTGCGCAAAAAAGCACAAAACCTCAAGAGGTACGAAGCCCCTTTGCTGAGACAATGTACAGATTAATGTAGCCTACAGTATAATGTCGCACTAACGTAACGGTCGAAGACTGGAATGGAACGGAACGCCAACCAGTCTAGGAGGACATTCTGAAGGCGGTACTTCGATAATAACTATTATTATTAGTAACTATTCTTGGATGGCGTTCTGTTCTCTCATTTCCTCATTTGCTCTTCCTCTCCATTCGTGCCGCCCTCCTCTCCGCAGACATCACAGAAGCGGAAGATGTAACCTACGCAGACGTCTCTGTGCTCCAGCGCCAGGGGCAGCGGAGAGAGCAGAGGGAGGGGGAGGTGGAGTACGGGGCGGTCAGGGTGGCTCCAGGCCCCGGGCGGACGCTGGAGACCAATGTGGACGAGTGTGTGTACGCTCAGCCCCAGAGCACGAAGCCCTGAATGCTGTGAACACCCAGAAGGACGCATAGACATTTTCAACCTTTTTACTGACACTCCCATCGTGGCTTCGGAAAGACCAAGTCATTGGCCCCCTACGTTCTGATGATTCAGCATTCATTCTATTTTGACATTCAGGCGGAAATTTTGGCTATGCCGACATTACATAATTTTTTATGCTTCACACCACATCTGCTTTCATGTTAATGATTGTATTGTTATTTTAATTATGTCTATAACCCTTTCTCCTGTTTAATAAAAACACAGATAAAGATTGATATGAGCCAATACTCCTGAAATCTGAATCTGTGAAACCACTTCTATGTAGGCTATGTGAATGTGCTTGGATTCAGCTGTATGAAATATATTATTTTGAATAAAATTGAATGTATAGTTTCTAGCAGCACGGGAAGGATGAGACGGGAGCCCAGGTTAAGCGGTTAACACACATGACACACTTAATATAACTAGGCCTACTTAAAGGTTGTATAGGTGATTTGCTTTTTTGGCCATTTTTGCAAAATTACTTGAAATCCTTATCATAACCCGCTTACAGCCACTGAGTTAGAAGTACTGACATGAAAATTAAACAAGTCAATCATCTGTGGAACGGGCAGGGCTCGAAAAACTCCAGCCAATCATTTCCATTGCCACCGAGTTGCATTGGACAGTAAGTACGTCAATCAAACGGTCGTACTGCACTCCCCCTCCCCCGCGCCCCGCGCGCGACCCCTTCGTGCAGTACTCGTGACCCAGAGCTCGTGACCCAGAGCAAGCTCCTGTTTGTTGTTATCCTGCGGTAGCTACTGGAACTAGTTAATCCACATTTGGACCTAGCAGTAGAAGACAATTTCCATGGCAGACAAGACGCCACCATCCCCACCACCACCACCACCACCAGCAAAGAGAAGGAAAACTCTTTTTCAGAGAGTAATTGATAATAAAAACGCTGAAAGAGAAAAACTGAAATCAAGAATAATCCTAGGCGCTGCTTTCGAACGTTGGCGGCAACTGAAGGACGAGAAGGGTCTAAAAACCGATGCTTGTCTGGCGGTTGACCTAGTTTCAAAGTTTATACCGTTTATACTCGGTAATACCGGTGTGGAGACGAGTGTATTACTCGGTGTGAAAATGTCCACACCGCGGCAACCCTAGTGAAAACCAGGACTTCCAATACAATTATATGAAACAAACATACATTTTCTAAAAATAGTAATGATTTATGTGACCGTTTAATGTTTATAACATCTGGTCCAACCATTGCAGCGAGAACGTATTCTCAGCAGGGGGTGCTGGGAAAAAAAAAAACTCAGCCTGCACTAGACTCGCAACTCGTTACATTGATAAAAAAAGATGTATAGCAGCGCAGCTCAATTACACCAGTGCATGCGCGGACAGTTGAAAATCGATCGTTCACATCCAGCTGCTCACAGAACAAGTTTAGCGCACCACCGCTACCCTCACACTTTTTCATATAACCTTTTTTCAGCACTAGGTCATATGAGCATTAAATAAATGCTGCGTCTCAAAATGCCTTGGACAGCAGCGAGGATGACTCGCTTTGCCACGGGCCGAAACAGTTCGGAGCGACCACAGCCAGAGCGAACACAGCGGGGCAGAGGAGTGTCAGGAATAGTCTTTGGTGTACACATCAGTACGGCCTATTTGCACTACTGTTTAGTGGCAATGCAGTGTTTTATTCGATGCCTTTTTATTTTCGTATATTATTTCAATGAATACAATTTATTTATTCATAAAAAACGGATCTGGTCTTCAAATCTTTTTTCCAAATATAGGTCGTCTTACAATGGGGTTTGTGTTTATATTCGGACCAATACGGTACAGCGGGCGCTCACATGACGTTAAGCATTTCCTGGTGCATAATGTGACGCTTCAGAACCTAAAATCCCGTTTCTCCCCGTTGACACAACAACACATAACCGGCGTTTTCAGAAATCTCCACTTTGGCCGGAGTTTTTAGAAATGATCGTTTTCTGTGATAAGACAGGGCCTCGGACAGGGGGTGTTGCAGCACCCCCAGCACTCCTACTTCCCGCGGTACTGGGTGCAACTTACAGCTGAATGTAGTGCCATGTTGTTAAACGAAAACCTAAGCTAGCCTGGCTCGCTCTCGCGCATCTCTGTTCGCGCTCGTGCATGATTGCGCGTCCAGGTACTTGGAATGGGTGGAGTCAGAGTCAGCGTTGAAGGAGAGGGGGTAGGACCATTTGAGTTGTGTATTTTCAAAATCTGCTGGCGTTTCGCAAATCACCTACCCAACCTTTAACATAAACGTCTCGGCACGGTGTCTTGAACAACAACTCAACGGCAACACCAGCCCACCCACAGCGACAAACAAATCCCACACAATGTCTCTGCTGCAAAGGACCTAGGAGGGCGCCAGAGGTCCGACTTGCGATTGTCCTGAAGGTCTCGCTGGTCCGCTTGGTCCAGGTCGAGCAGCACCCGTGCTGCCGTCCCCTCCAACGCCAACGCAAGTTGGACGGCGGCCTCCTCGGCACCCCAGCCATTGTGCCACTCAGCAAGCCGGAACTGGGCCAGGTATGGCTCCAGTGCAGTTGCCCCGGAGAAGTTTGGCAGCCTAACCGCTGTCCTTGCCACCAGGGGGCGGGAGGCAGCTGCTACTTCTCCGGCCATTCCGGTCTTGGCCACGCGGTAAAAGTGCAAAACCGCACGGAAACGGATTCCGTTCGGAAATCCTTGCCAAACCACACGGAATCCGTGCGGTTATGCACTTTTACCGCGCCATTCTAGGGCCGGATTGTGGCCTTCTTGGCTTTCCATAAAGCTGCTGCTGGCCCGGCTGGCCTTCTACAGCCGCACGGCCGCGCCGGTGAGCTAATTTCTAACAGCTTGAACCGTGATCCAGAGCTCAGTAGTTCGACTAAATGGGACATGAAATGTTGTCAGGTTGTAAAGTCAGATAATCAATACAACACTGAATTAAGGGTCATTTCAGTGTCTCTACTCCACGCAACAACAGGGACGGAAGGAGAGCAAGGGTCTGGAATGAATGGTTTCAAGATGCTTTCTTTCGAATATTAATAACAATTTAAAAAAAAACTGTAGATCTCTGAGATTATCCTGATCTCACAAGTTCAATTTCTGTTTTCATGGAATTCCTTGCGAACGTTGTGAGCGGTATTTACTGCTCGTTACGTTGTGTAGGCCTTTGTTATTTAATGCTCGTTACGTTGTGTACGTTATGTAGTGTACGTTATTTAATGTACGTTCTGATGTGCACGTTAAAGTAACGCTGGTGTTTGGTTTCAATTAAACTTGTTTAGATTGTGTTTGAAAAATGTAACAATGTCGATTTTTGTGGTTCTTTACAATAAGTCATGTTGAATGATTGATCCTTAAATACTAGTTCTAAAAATTGGTAGGCTATGGTATAATTTATTTATTTATGTTTGCATAATATATTTGTGTTTATTTTCTCTTTTATTCATCATAAGTGTTTTCGCGTATTGCTGACAATCACAAAATTAAATAGGGTAAGAAATCGAGTGATAAAATACAGTAAAAAAAAAAAAAAAAAAAAAGATTATTCAAGTAGGCCTATTAAAAATTGGATGGCCCTGCCCCTGCCTATAAGGTGATTAAACGCTGCTCCCGATTACGGTCTACATAACCAGGCAATACTGCCCCCCAGAGGCTAAACACAGTAACTGCATCTGGAGTAAAGCATGTAGCTCAGTACTGGTACTTACCCTACGCAGATATCAAGTAAAGTAATGCTTCACTTTACAGGTCCCAATAATTCATGGTCAGTAGGTGAATATTTTTTTTATTTAAATGTTTTAATTACAACCAAATAATTATAGATGATTATATTACATTTGCCAAGAAGCAGTTGATAGATAGCTGGTTATTTGATATCATAATTAGGCTCACGTGCAAAATAAAGAGCATAGTTAAGCATTTAGAATAGTATAATAAATATAAGAGGTATAATAATAGAATACGTCAACAAGCAGAATAGCATGATACATACAGGTATAATAATACAAAAGTTAAACGTGCAGAACAGTATAACATTCTATTTCTAATAGCGACCACTAGGGAAAACAACAAGAGAGGAAAAAGTTAATTAATAATGAAAAAGATCTTGCCATTATCAGATGCAGAGAGAGAAGTGTCCCTGGCAGGTCAAAGGTCAACAGGCTGCTGGCCCTCTGGCTAAAGCGCTGTCTACGCGTCCTTCTGGGTGTTGACAGCTCTCAGGGCCTCTTCCTCCGGGGCTGAGCGTACACACACTCGTCCACATTGGTCTCCAGCGTCCGCCTTGGGCCTGGAGCCACCCTGACAGCTGCGTACTCCACCTCCCCCTCCCCCTGCTCTCTCCGCTGCCCCCGACGCTGGAGCACAGTGACGTCTGCGTAGATTACATCTTCCGCTTCCGTGGTGTCTGCGGAGAGGAGGGCGGCACGAATGGAGAGGAAGAGCAAATGAGGAAATGAGAGAACAGAACGTCAAACAAAAATTATGACTGTTAGTATTGAAATATCGCCTTCAGAATATCGCCTAAACTCTGGTGGGCGTTCCGTTCCGTTCCAGTATTCGGCCGTAACGTTAGTGCGACGATACTGTACATTATAGGCCTACTGTACTGTACATTCTTAAGGACGCAGCAAAGGGGATTCGTACCTTTTGAGGTTTTGTGTTTTTTTGCGCAGTAGACTCCCAATGCTACTATCAGGAGCAGAGCCATCACTGACAGGGAACCAGCGATTATAGGGACGAGCCCTGTGACAAAGAAAAGTATGGCACAGTGAACAATGATATGAACAATAATTATAAATTAATATAAATAAATATATATACACACAGTATATATATATATATATATATATATATATATATATATATATATATATATATATATATATATATATATATATCGACAAAAGCAGGGGCAGATATTGCACCATTATCTAATAATTATAAATTAATATAAATATATACATATATATACATAGACAAAAGCAGGGGCAGAAATAGCATCATTATCTTCATTATCTTAATGTCTCATTAATAATGCCGTTATTAAATTCCATGGAATGATTCACAGCTATTTATTTATTTAAGTGAGAACAGAACTATTTATTTAGTTATTTATTTATATAAGTTTATATCTATACATGTGTTTTTATTTATCTATGGGTTAGTCTGCTTACCCATTTTTTTGAAGCTATTTATTTATAAGTTTATATCTATACATGTGTTTTTATTTATCTATGGGTTGGTCTGGTTACCCATTTTTTTGAAGTCTTGTCCATCAGCTGTCTCAGGGCATAAGGTAACGTTGTCTCTGTGCACCCACTGTGATATATGTGTTCCATTAGATGTACAGTTTACATATATGAACCCTATGAGAGACATTGATGACCGGTCATGTGATGAATCAACTGCTACTGAATCCAAGCTCCACTCATTCATTTCCCTCGTTGTGTTGTCACTCACCGTCACACACAGTCAAGGTGATATTAGCCGCGGCGTGGCTCACGTTGTTGCGGACCGAGCAGGTGACCAGTCCCGTCCGCCCCGGCTCCAGAGTGACGTCACTAGCGCTACCGGGTCCGGAGAGGAGACGCGGGTCGTTCAGCGGGAGTCCGTCTAGACTCCAGCTGTAGTGGAGTCCGTCCCCCCCGGCAGAGCAGGACACCCTCTGCTGTCCCCGGGACAGACACTCCCGGGACAGGAGGGGAGAGGAGACCGGGGCTAAGGGAAACCGACTGAGGAGGTGATTCCCACAGTTTGACTGAACAGAAACCTTCTGTTATTCACTCATAGAAACTTAACTTCATACAATTATAATTAGAAGTATCCACCTCTTTAACCCACCTGCTCCTCCTCCCAGACTAACTAGTTTAATGTACTTGACATATTATATGCCGACATACACAAATCGGGCAGTAGCAAGAGCCCCCTCTTTACATCAAATGTTGACAGCATTAATAATAAAGGGGCAGAGCGACTGCTTAAAGAGTGCATAGATGTACTTGTGAGGTTACCGATCATGTTAACATGGAGCCTGAGAGCCAACAGTGTATCTATAAGAGCTATGAAGTCAGAGGTTAACCCTTATCTGTAATCTTGTTTACCAATAATAAGCGGAAGCACCAAATGTTACTGAAATATTGATGAAGCTACTCACCTTGAATGGCTAAATGAAATTTTGTGTTTGATAAATCAATTCCACTTCTATTTTGTGCTTCAATTGAATATGTAAGTGATTAGATAAGTGTTGTTATCTGATTGACACTATTCTCACACACAGACCACCTCTCACTGTATAATAACTCTTATTGCTATTACTTAAGAGGGATGGAATTTTGAATAGAATATGAACTATTGCAGAGAGCAGACATTGTAGGTGTAGATGCTGAAACATAGGCTACGTTATTTAATATTTTTTTATTTGACTTAATTCTCATCACATACGAATTATTTCATGAAAATTAAATGGTAACCGGTCATGTGATGAATCAACTGCTACTGAATCCAAGCTCCATTCATTCATTTCCCTCGTTGTGTTGTCACTCACCGTCACACACAGACAAGGTGATGTTAGCCGCGGCGTGGCTCACGTTGTTGCGGACCGAGCAGGTGAGCAGTCCCGACCGGCCCGGCTCCAGAGTGACGTCACTAGCGCTACCGGGTCCGGAGAGGAGACGCGGGTCGTTCAGCGGGAGTCCGTCTAGACTCCAGCTGTAGTGGAGTCCGTCCCCCCCGGCAGAGCAGGACACCCTCTGCTGTCCCCGGGACAGACACTCCCGGGACAGGAGGGGAGAGGAGACCGGGGCTAAGGGAAACCGACTGAGGAGGTGAGTCCCACAGTTTGACTGAACAGAAACCTTCTGTTATTCACTCATAGAAACGTAACTTCATACAATTATAATTAGAGGAATCCACCTCTTTAACCTCCTGCTCCTACTCCCAGACTAACTAGTGTTTACTGTACTTGACATTTTATAAGCCGACATACACAAATCGGGCAGTAGCAAGAGCCCCCTCTTTACATCAAATGTTGACTTGACAGCATTATTAATAAATGGGCAGAGAGACTGATTAAAGAGTACATAGAATAGCCCTTCAAAACATTCACAAAGCACAGTATGGCATGGGCCATTGCAAATCATGTCAACATGGAGCCTGAGAGCCAACAGTGTTTCTATAAGAGCTATGAAGTCAGAGGTTAATGTCTGAATTATCCTTAATAACTGATGTTAAACGCTTCGCTCTTATCTGTAATCTTGTTTACCAATCATTAGATGAAGCATCAAATGTTACTGAGATATTGATAAAGCTACTCACCTTGAATGGATAAATTAAATTGTATGTTTGATGAATTAAATCCATTTCTATTTTGTGCTTCAAATGAATATGTACCATCCTCTGTCCTGTTGATGTCGTTTATGGTAAATATTCCTGTGCTGATGTTAAATGAATAATCAAGGTTGTTTGTCTGATTTTTGTACTCTACAATCGGGACATTGTTTTTCTTCAGTTTGTAGATATCATCTTGTGAGGTCTTAGGCAGCTGGACCTCCACGGTTCCTCCCAGAGAGCCAAAGCACTGGGTCGTGATGTGTGGCCGCTGTGGGGTGCTGCAGAAGCCCTTCACACCTGGAGGTTTACAGAGGACAATAAAACAATACAGGAGATATATCTCACTGAGATTCACAGATCTACTCTCACTTTTACTTCAACAAATCTCTTACTAGTACTATAACAGGGATGGATATTTTGAATAACATATGAACTATTGCAGAACATATGAACTATATTGAAACATACAATATGTATTATTGGTTGATTTTATTTAGATCATTTCTATATGATTTTAATATAAATGAAAATATACTTAATCTGTCCAAATAATCCTTAATTGTGTCGAACCTGCTGTTTTCCTCTAATCTGTATTCCTGTTCATGAATAGTTAGACCACAAATCAAATGTTACTGTAATGTTGTCACTCACCATGAATGGATAAATAAAAACTGGTATTTGCTACTGGAACCCCGTTCTCATTCCGTTCTTCCATGAAGTATGTATCCATGTCTGACCGATTAATGTCCGTTATCGTAAATATTTTGGTGTCGCTACTAAATGAATGGCGAGTGTTGTCTGGTATTGTAACTTTGTTTTTCTTCAGTACGTAGCGATGGTGTTGTGAGGTCTTAATAGGCAGCTGGACCTTCACGGTTCCTCCCAGAGAGCCAAAGCACTGGGTCGTGATGTGTGTCTGTGTGGCGTTGCAGAAGGTCTTCACACCTGGAGGTTTACAGACGAGAATAAGATCTACTCTCACTTTTATAATGAATAAAACATGTTCCATTGCAGAGAGGCGATATTGTACAACTAAATGTTGAATGTTGACACATACAATCTTTTTATATTGTTAGATTTGATTAACATAAATTCACCATGGTTTTCATTTAAATTAAAGTAGTCCTACACAAAATCAAAATAATCCTTAGTGATTAATCTGTTGTTTCCCTCTGATCTGTAATCCTGTAAACAATAATTAGACCACCACATAACAAATGTGTGTGTAATATTAATAGTTACTCACCTTGAATGGATAAAAGTTTAGTTTCTATTTCAACTCCATTATGTGCTGCAATTGAATATACTTCATAGTCTGTCTTCTTGAGTCCCTCTATGGTAAAGACGCCAGTACTGACATTAAATGAATATCGGGGGTCTGTTATCTTGATTTCGCCCTCAACTATCGGGACCTTGTTCTTCTTCAGTGTGTAGGAATGCTCATGTGGGGAGTGAGTAGGCAGCAGGACCTCCACGGTTCCTCCCAGAGAGCCAAAGCACTGGGTCGGGATGTGTGGCTGTGTGGCGTTGCAGAAGGTCTTCACACCTGGAGGTTTACAGAAGAGAGAGTAAAACAATACAGGAGATATATCTCACTCAGATTCACAGACTACACTATTTACTCCACTACTAACTCTCTTATAACTATTACTATGAGAGGGAGAATGGGCAATGGAAATATTGCATATTATATGTTCAATACATCACTTTCACTGGATATCTAGTAAACATTTTGAAACCAACTGTAGTTACTGAGTTTAGCCACTATGGGCAGTATTCCATTTCCAAATATGGCCTTTCAGCAGCTATTTCTGTAGCAATCTGTTAACAATTCCACTACCATTTGTTGTAGTGTAAATTGGTCACTGTGATGACTTGTAAAAGACTCAAATCTACTTTTTCACATAAAAAGAATAAGTGCAATACATCTATTGAAAACAGAAACCCTGCCTAGTGCCGTGCACTGGCCGTTGTATTTAGTTCACCCCCTCCCCCCCGCCGGGCCTGAAACCCCAGGGCTGATAAAGGGTCCCACTCCGGCCGTGGTTAAACGCCCTTACTATTGATCGCTTACGATTGATGGAATGTATATATTAACTCACCTTCAATGGATAAGCGAAATAGGTTGAATGATATTTCCTTTCCATTCTGATCATGAACTTCCATCCAGTATGTACCCTTGTCTGTCCTGTTGAATTCCTTTATAGCAAACATTCCAGTACTGACATTAAAAGAATATCGAATGTTTGTTGTCGGACTGCGGTCTGATAAAATCGGGACATCCTTTTTCTTCAGTTTGTAGATACTACTTTGTGAGGACTTAGGCAGCTGGACCTCCACGGTTCCTCCCAGAGAGCCAAAGCACTGGGTCGTGATGTGTGGCTGTGTGGCGTCGCAGAAGGTCTTCACACCTGGAGGTTTACAGACGAGAGAGTAAAACAATACAGGAGATATATCTCACTGAGATAAGGAGACCACCTCTGACTGTTTAATAACCCTCTTATTACTTTTACTAAAGAGGGATGGAAATTTGAATGAAATAGTAACGACCGCAGAGAGCAGACATTGTACTACTAAATGTAGAGGCTGAAACATAGATTATTTTATTACTTTTTAGTTGATTTAATTGTCCTCACATACATCTGATTTCATAAAAATTAAAAAAACCTCACGTTGTGGGTTAGTAGCCTCCCTAACAATATATCTAATATTCGAAAGTAAATGAACTCAATTTACTCTAAATAAAGGTATGACCAAAATGATTGTTTGAACCCAGCAAATATTGAAAAACAACTACTTATGTCTAAACCATAACTAGATCACCATAGCTGACAAAAATGACTTAAAAACATTAAAGATTTAAAACAGTAATAATGCCATAAAGATCTCACCATCAGCCACACCCATTAGTAACAGCAGCACAGCCCCCATGATGAGCATCTCGCCCTCAGCGTGGTCTCAGAGGAGTCCAGGACTTGAGTCTGTTCACAGGAACACACAACCCAGCCCATATGAGACCCACATGTCATCGCAAAAGTGGAAGTGGTGCATCCGCTGAGCAAACTTTATACTCACCACAACTGAACTAAAAGGGCCTTAGGAAACACAGTTCTGTTAAACAGTACTGTATTACTGGGCATCTTCTAAGATGCAATAATTATTAATACAAAGACATTTGTAATGGGGAAGTAGAGAGAGTGGACCCAAATGCTTGACAAAGAGAGACACTGACACAGAGGGTCAATAATTAGGGAATTTACTGAGGGCAACAAATAAGTTGGGGAACGGGACAAGGGGAGTCTGACAGGAGAGGGTTCATCAACAGGAGGGCAGTCTGACAGGAGAGGGTTCGAGACATCCTTTGGCAGTGCGGAGGTCATGGTGTTGGGACTCCCAGCCCAATGGTTAAGGGTTCAAATTCCACTGCAAGACGCCTTACCACCCTACTCATGAATGATAATTGACATCACGTTAGATAAAAGCATCTGCTCAATGAGGACGCTAATGTAAAAAACAGAAAATAAACCTGGTATCTCCGTCATGTTTTCACTGCCAATGTGCTGCAATCCGTTTCATTCTTTGCTGGTTGACCCTTGCCTATAAGTATAGTAGTTAGGTTCCGTGTTATCAGGTCAATCTGAGTCATAAGGGGGAAGTTAGAGACGGCAGAGAAGCAGACACAGCTCAAGTGTTTGCCTCATCTCATTGGTCCCCATGAAACGGCCTTGACTCTATCTGCAGAGGTGTCAACTGTTTAAGTTACAAATAACTTGAATGTTTCTGTTCTCTTTTAGGTCACAAAGGTCTATATTCCATGAGATTGACTCTTTTATTATAAATTAATTGGAGAAAGCATGAGGTTGAAAATGTCTATGCGTCCTTCTGGGTGTTGACAGCTCTCAGGGCCTCTTCCTCCGGGGCTGAGCGTACACACACTCGTCCACATTGGTCTCCAGCGTCCGCCTGGGGCCTGGAGCCACCCTGACCGCCGCGTACTCCACCTCCCCCTCCCCCTGCTCTCTCCGCTGCCCCCGACGCTGGAGCACAGAGACGTCTGCGTAGGTTACATCTTCCGCTTCTGTGGTCTCTTCGGAGAGGAGGGCGGGACGAGTGGAGAGGAAGAGCAAATGAGGAAATGAGAGAACAGAACGCCAACCAAGAATAATTACTGTTATTATTGAAGTACCGCCTTCAGAATGTCCTCCTAGACTCTGGTCTGCGTTACATTCCATTCCAGTGTTCGACCGTAACATTGGTGCGACATTATACTGTACATTATACTGTCCAATGTACAGTGTACATCGGTAAGGACGCAGCAAAGGGGATTCATACCTTTTGAGGTTTTGTGTTTTTATGCACAGTAGACTCCCAATGCTACTATCAGGAGCAGAGCCATCGCTGACAGGGAACCAGCGATTATAGGGACGAGCCCCGTGACAACGAAAAGTATGGCACAGTGAACAATGATAATCACACATATTCATTAATAAATATGAATATATTGTGGAGGTCCGGGCGGAGCTCAGCTCCCCCTATGGGCTGAGGAGGGACAGTGCAGGCGGGCAGATAGAATGCATTTGGTGAAAGTGATTGACAATCATTATAATCACCATCAGCTGCTGCGGTCCAGGGAGTAGTAGGAGAATTTATTTGAGAATTTTAACATGAATTCATAATTTCTTTCCTCATTTCTTTCTACTAATAATTATTGAATCTTAGAAGACGTACTGTATCACATTACTGTTTACTGTCTTCATCCTAATAAGGTATTGGCCCTTTTAGTTCAGTTGGGGTGAAAATAAAGTTTGCTCAGCGGACGCACAACTTCCACATTTGCGATGACATGTGTGTCTCATATAGGCTGGGTTGTGTGTTCCTGTGAACAGACTGAAGTCCTGGACTCCACTGAGACCACACTGAGGTCGAGATGCTCAACATGGGGGCTGTGATGCTGTTACTAATTGGTGTGGCTGATGGTGAGATCTTTATGGCATTATTTCTCGTGAGCATCAGATACTTACAATGGTAAAATTGAGACTTATAGATTTGAGACTAACTTTCAGTAGATTCAAGGTAGGATTCCAGAGATGGATTGTTTGTTTGCTTTTTTGTATTTTAGAACTGGTATGCCCACTGCTAAGCCAACAATAGGCCACTGATTTTGTAGGCATTATCCATGATGTTGCATGTCCTTTCCACTAGATGGCAATCACAATTCAAACCTTAAAAAAAATCCGGGGCTTCTGAAGTGAGATTCAGGCCCGAAAGCCGCAGCAGATAGCCTACTTTCTCGTGCTCAAAAGAAACGTTTACTTTTTTCTTTTTTTTTTATGTCCCTTTTCGGGTACCGTAAAATGCTTTTTTTTTTTTAAAAATTACGCGATTTTTAAATATAAAAATCGTTCCATTCATTCATCTCCGCATAGCACTCATTCTCCCTGTCATTCTCGTTCACACACGCACACGCACACAGAGACAAGCGCGCATACATGCCGTGCGAGGGTACACCACTTATTGGATCAACGCGTGCATCGCTGATACATGCACACGCACTGACAGCGGATTGCCCGCTCCTCCTCTCAACGCGCCTACAAAGGAAAACCTGAAGCAGTGGGATATTTGGCACAGTGAAGACGGTCGGCGACATCTGGAGTATACCAATGTATAGACTGATAAAGGCCTACTGTGCTCAAACACACCTGTCCAAAATTATTTTTGACTCAGAAAAGTTAATGTTAGCCTTATGAACTCAACCTGTTTCAACATTTGTTGGGTTAAACCAATTATTTTTTTATCGTATGTTAATTCTGGATAAATTGAGTCCATTTATTGTTGAATATCATTAATCATTATTCTGCCTTTTGCTTTGTGATTTCCCCACTACGTCAATTCACCTTTGTTATTGAAAAACACAAAAGAATGATCACATATTATAGATAGTATTGGGCGTAGGGTAGGGTTATTTTCATGACAATCATATGGATATTATGTCAATCAAATGCAAAATTTAATGAAACATTAAATGTTTTAACGTATCTGTTTAAAGTATATGAGTATAATGTTTCTCTCTGCAATGGCACCCATTATATTAAAATGTCCACCCCTTTATAGTAATGGTAATAAGAGAGTTCATACAGTAATAGTGAGAGGTGGTCTGTGTATCTCAGTGAGATATATCTCCTGTATGGTTTTATTGTCCTCTGTAAACCTCCAGGTGTGAAGACCTTCTGCGACGCCACAGAGCCAAACATCACGACCCAGTGCTTTGGCTCTGAGGAACCGTGGAGGTCCTGCTGCCTACTAAGACCTCACAAGATGGTCACTACAGACCAGTGGCGAAACTACCGGGGTGGCAAGGGGTGGCAGCTGCCACCCCCCAAAAAATGCTTGCCACCCCACTTGCCACCCAGGTTGTTAGAAGTGTCTCCAATATACATTTATTGAATGGTATTATATTTTTTGCTACTGAAGCTGTTGATCTCATTGGTAACTTGTTTAAGTTTAAGAACTAAAATCTTTATGTCCCCCCTCCCCTGTAAAATGGTTGAGTCCATGAATCCTATTTGCTCTCTTCTCACCGTGCGCATCTGCCGCTTCATTCAAATGAAGATAGAAACGGTTTGAAAGTCAAAGAACTGGAGACAAGCCAGCTGTACGCTTGCAGTGATGAAAAAAAGGTACAGTACAGCTGAAACTTCAATCAAGAAAATGTGATGGGTGGTCGCATGTGTCTTAATCTGCATGCCTGTTGTGTTCGTGTGTGGACGAGTGCGTGCTCGCCATTGACACACTGATTGCGATTGACGGTGGGGTTTCGAGATCGGACAGATCCAAATGCGCGCAGCGCGCACACACACACACACACACACACACACACACACACACACACACACACACACACACACACACACGCACACACACACACGCTTTCACAGTGCAAAGGCAGGAGGTGTTGCCCTTCTCTCAGGTAACAGACAACACAATTACTTTTCAAACGATCGACACCACATCAAGTCCAGCCGGCGCACAATGGGACCGCCCAAACACGCAACTCCACAGGCAGAGAATCCACAAGCCCTTCCTCGTAGCTCTGAGTCTTATGAATATTAACAATGACAACCCATCACAACGAGGTGATGTAAATCAATCAAATATTAAATTGATTTAATATTAATCAAAGGGAGAGAAAATAAGTATTAAATTGGCTTTTCAGTGGCTGTTTCCCGATGTGCTCGGATGATGGGCGGATCATCCGAAGGGAACCACACTGAATCATTAAGTCTTTTGTGCAGAGATGGACGGGTAGATAGACGCAAGACTGACAGACAGACACACAGACAGACACACAAAACTTAAAATATAGACAAACAGAAAGATAGACACAATATGTTAACTGTTTTCATTAGCGATTGGTATAAATAAATACACATAGACACCAGGCATGTGTGTTTCCAACAATAAAAAGACTTGACTTGACTTGACTTTGTGTGTGTGATTTGCCACCCTTGAATTTAACTTGCCACCCTTCTGCCACCCCATGTAAAATTTTCTAGAATCGCCACTGCTACAGACTGAAGAAAAACAATGTTGGGATTGTTAACAACCGCAGTGAGACAACAGACGGGAGATATTCATTTATTGTCAGTACTGGAACATTTACTATAGAGGACGTCAACATGAAAGACACTGGTGAATACTCAATGGAAGTACATGATGCAGATGGGAAGCAAGTAGCACGCACAAAATGTTATTTAACCATTCAAGGTGAGGAACTATATCTTATATCTTAGGAATGGAAAGCAGACTATTTATATATGCATACATGATATCAATATATATTCATAAATGTTTGTCCTCTGTGCCATCATTTCCTTCATCACAGAATCCCGCATCCCGTTCATCGCTCGTTCTCTGACGGTGGTGCTGCTGCTCCTAGCAGCATTGGGAGTCTACTGGGCCCTAAAGAAGAAGAAAACCTCCAGACCTCGAGGTACCAAGTGTCTCTTTGGGTCAACTGTTAAACACAAGCTTTACTTCCCGTGCTGTTCTCTCATTATCTAATGTTCTGTTTGTTCAGACATCGCGCTGTCCTCCATGGCAGTAGATGATGATGTGCTGTACGGTAACGTCTCCGGGGCGACCGGGAGGGCAGGGGGAGAGTGAGGGGGAGTACGGGGCGGTCAGGGTGGCTCCAGGCCCCAGGCGGACGATGGAGACCCATGTGGACGAGTGTGTGTACGCTCAGCCCCGGAGGACGAGGCCCTGAGAGCTGTGAACACCCAGAAGGACCCGTAGACAGCGCTTTAGCCAGAGAGCCAACAGCCCGTTGACCTTTGACCTGCCAGGGACACTTCTCTCTCTGAATCTGATAATGGCAAGATCATTTATTTTTATTAATTAACTTTTTCCTCTGTTGTTGTTGTTGTCCTTAGTGGTCTCTCGCTATTAGAAATAGCCTGTTATACTATTATGCACATTTAACTTTTGCATCATTATACCAAGTATTTATATTATACTATTCTGCATGTTTAACTATTCTATTATTATACCTATTATGTATATCATACTATTCTGCATGCTTAACTTTGCTGTTTATTTAGCATGTGAGCCTTTTTATGAAATAAGATAGCCAGCTATTTATCAACTGCTTCTTGGCAAATAATCATATAATTTTTTGGTTGTAATTAAAACATTTAAATAAAACAAATTTTCACCTACTGACCATGAATTCTTGGGACCTGTAAAACGAAGCATTACTTTACTTGATATCTGCGTAGGGCATGAACCAGTACTGCGCCACATGCTTTACTCCAGATGCAGTTACTGTGTTTAGCCTCTTGGGGCAGTATTGCCTGATTATGTAGACCTTAATCGGGAGCAGCATTTAATTACCTTATACGCAGGGGCAGGGCCATCCATGTTTTTAATACTTGTATAGTCTTTTTGTTATTACTGTATTTCGATGTTAGTCATCGCGCCAAGCCTCCATTTGCGGCTCGCATGGCAGTAACAATATACAGTGATATGATCATGCAGTGCACTATTCCGCCATGGCCACTAGAGTGCGCCAGTAGACCATGGTTGAGTGTGGTTAAAGTCAAACACATTGTGCGTACAATTTATTTTATCGCTCGATTATTTACCCTTTTTATTTTTGTGATTGTCATCAATAGCAAAGCAAATTATGATAAATAATAGAGAAAATAAACACTAATATATTATACAAACATAAATAAATAAAATATACCAAAAAGAAAAATAGGTATCAATAATTAAACATGACTAATTGTAAGGAAACACACAAATCAGCATTGTTACATTTTTCAAACGCAATCTAAACAAGTTTCACTGAAAAAAAACATCACCGCTAATTTAACGTACACAACAAAACGTAGGCTACAAACACAACATAGCAAACATTCAACAACGTAACGTAGGGGGAGGGTCGGACTAGCCCCACGAGACTAGCGCCACCCGATGTTAAGGAGACTTATTGCATCTCGCGCAAGCGCAGAACGAAGGCAACGGAGTGGTCTGATGAAGGCCGTTGGCCGTCGGTTGGCCAGCCGGGCCAGCAGCAGCTTGACCACGTCGGAGCCACCCTGACCGCCCCGTACTCCACCTCACTCCCCCCCTGCCCTCCCGGTCGCCCCGGACACGTTACCGTACAGCATACCATCATCTACTGCCATGGAGGACAGCGCGATGTCTGAACAAACAGAACATTAGAAAATGAGAAAACAGCACGGGAAGTAAAGCTTGTGTTGAACAGTTGACCCAAAGAGACACTTGGTACCTCGAGGTCTGGAGGTTTTCTTCTTCTTTAGTGCCCAGTAGACTCCCAATGCTGCTAGGAGCAGCAGCACCACCGTCAGAGAACGAGCGATGAACGGGGTGCGGTCTGGGACGAAGGAAAGAAGAAGTTAGTCCGAGGTTATTCAACTCCTCCCCAGAAAGGTTTCATAGGGGTGGACAGACACCGAATAGCGTTGGGTTGCCCACCTAAACCAAAATCCATAACTAATATCAGGGATTATACTGTGCTGTTGTAGTTTATCGGCTGGCTGAAAGCTATGTCAACATGAGATCTAAGGGAATCACATACTGATGGACTTTGGTTTGTTATATTCCAGATAATGTCACTATCATGATGGAACAGACTAGTACCGGTATGTGGAGTGTGAGAGGATGATGGATGGTTTAGGCAGCCCCACCTCGCCCAACTCAGAATGATTGGACTCTGGGGCTGGGTAAGCCTGCCACACACATAAAGATTTTATAAATCTCAACCGATTTTTTATCTGTGAGAGACCCCACACATTAAGATTACATTAACAGTTTTGATCGTATTGTGTGTGGTGTCCTGCGATATTCCAAACACAGCACACCACACACATAAAGATTTGTCTTCAGACGCACTAGAATCTTGTCCCTCAAGCAAGAAATCTCGCGTGAACAAACGTGATCTGACGTAGTACTCTGACTGACCTGTGGGGGCAGTCACACCAAAAATAGTCATTGAACTAACTACAAGAAGAAGTGAAGAAGAGCGAGTGTAAACCGGTGTAAACTCATGGAGGACCAGCTGGATACCGACTGCATGATGGTGGTTTTGGGATTAATCCTAACTGAAAAATCCCTTAACTTTAACTGTCTTCGCCATATTGGTGGTATTCAGGGATATCGTAGCCATGGAGATAGCTCGTTATAATTCCGTGTTCAGTCAGCTCGCTCTTTATTGGTTAAATTCAATATTACGTCACGTTGGAGACTCCCGATTGTCGGCTTCCCCCCCACACAAGACGTTTGACACCATAAAGCCGGCCACACACATAAAGATAATCGGGCTGATTTTGCCCCGATTTTCCCCCTTCCGATCACGGACAGACATCGCCCGATTATCTTAAGCTCTTAAGATTATTTTATAAGATTCTCTTGTAGTGTGTGGTGTGTTAAGAGTGAAATTCGGCCGACAATCGGCTCCGAAATCAGTCGGCGCCGATAATCGTAAATATTGAACATGTTTAATACTTACGATTATCGGCGCCGACTGATTTCGGAGCCGATTGTCGGCCGAATTTCACTCTTAACACACCACACACTACAAGAGAATCTTATAAAATAATCTTAAGAGCTTAAGATAATCGGGCGATGTCTGTCCGTGATCGGAAGGGGGAAAATCGGGGCAAAATCAGCCCGATTATCTTTATGTGTGTGGCAGGCTTAACGTTCTCCGCCGATAATCTTAAATATTGAACATGTTTAATACTTACGATTATCGGCGCCGACTGATTTCGGAGCCGATTGTCGGCCGAATTTCACTCTTAACACACCACACACTACAAGAGAATCTTATAAAATAATCTTAAGAGCTTAAGATAATCGGGCGATGTCTGTCCGTGATCGGAAGGGGGAAAATCGGGGCAAAATCAGCCCGATTATCTTTATGTGTGTGGCAGGCTTTAAGCCTGCCACACACATAAAGATTTTATAAATCTCAACCGATTTTTTATCTGTGAGAGACCCCACACATTAAGATTACATTAACAGTTTTGATCGTATTGTGTGTGGTGTCCTGCGATATTCCAAACACAGCACACCACACACATAAAGATTTGTCTTCAGACGCACTAGAATCTTGTCCCTCAAGCAAGAAATCTCGCGTGAACAAACGTGATCTGACGTAGTACTCTGACTGACCTGTGGGGGCAGTCACACCAAAAATAGTCATTGAACTAACTACAAGAAGAAGTGAAGAAGAGCGAGTGTAAACCGGTGTAAACTCATGGAGGACCAGCTGGATACCGACTGCATGATGGTGGTTTTGGGATTAATCCTAACTGAAAAATCCCTTAACTTTAACTGTCTTCGCCATATTGGTGGTATTCAGGGATATCGTAGCCATGGAGATAGCTCGTTATAATTCCGTGTTCAGTCAGCTCGCTCTTTATTGGTTAAATTCAATATTACGTCACGTTGGAGACTCCCGATTGTCGGCTTCCCCCCCACACAAGACGTTTGACACCATAAAGCCGGCCACACACATAAAGATAATCGGGCTGATTTTGCCCCGATTTTCCCCCTTCCGATCACGGACAGACATCGCCCGATTATCTTAAGCTCTTAAGATTATTTTATAAGATTCTCTTGTAGTGTGTGGTGTGTTAAGAGTGAAATTCGGCCGACAATCGGCTCCGAAATCAGTCGGCGCCGATAATCGTAAATATTGAACATGTTTAATACTTACGATTATCGGCGCCGACTGATTTCGGAGCCGATTGTCGGCCGAATTTCACTCTTAACACACCACACACTACAAGAGAATCTTATAAAATAATCTTAAGAGCTTAAGATAATCGGGCGATGTCTGTCCGTGATCGGAAGGGGGAAAATCGGGGCAAAATCAGCCCGATTATCTTTATGTGTGTGGCAGGCTTAACGTTCTCCGCCGATAATCTTAAATATTGAACATGTTTAATACTTACGATTATCGGCGCCGACTGATTTCGGAGCCGATTGTCGGCCGAATTTCACTCTTAACACACCACACACTACAAGAGAATCTTATAAAATAATCTTAAGAGCTTAAGATAATCGGGCGATGTCTGTCCGTGATCGGAAGGGGGAAAATCGGGGCAAAATCAGCCCGATTATCTTTATGTGTGTGGCAGGCTTTAAGCCTGCCACACACATAAAGATTTTATAAATCTCAACCGATTTTTTATCTGTGAGAGACCCCACACATTAAGATTACATTAACAGTTTTGATCGTATTGTGTGTGGTGTCCTGCGATATTCCAAACACAGCACACCACACACATAAAGATTTGTCTTCAGACGCACTAGAATCTTGTCCCTCAAGCAAGAAATCTCGCGTGAACAAACGTGATCTGACGTAGTACTCTGACTGACCTGTGGGGGCAGTCACACCAAAAATAGTCATTGAACTAACTACAAGAAGAAGTGAAGAAGAGCGAGTGTAAACCGGTGTAAACTCATGGAGGACCAGCTGGATACCGACTGCA
This sequence comes from Gadus morhua, assembly GCF_902167405.1. Taxonomy (NCBI): domain Eukaryota; kingdom Metazoa; phylum Chordata; class Actinopteri; order Gadiformes; family Gadidae; genus Gadus; species Gadus morhua. The sequence goes on from NC_044057.1 coordinate 25,111,608, forward strand.
TGATGGTGGTTTTGGGATTAATCCTAACTGAAAAATCCCTTAACTTTAACTGTCTTCGCCATATTGGTGGTATTCAGGGATATCGTAGCCATGGAGATAGCTCGTTATAATTCCGTGTTCAGTCAGCTCGCTCTTTATTGGTTAAATTCAATATTACGTCACGTTGGAGACTCCCGATTGTCGGCTTCCCCCCCACACAAGACGTTTGACACCATAAAGCCGGCCACACACATAAAGATAATCGGGCTGATTTTGCCCCGATTTTCCCCCTTCCGATCACGGACAGACATCGCCCGATTATCTTAAGCTCTTAAGATTATTTTATAAGATTCTCTTGTAGTGTGTGGTGTGTTAAGAGTGAAATTCGGCCGACAATCGGCTCCGAAATCAGTCGGCGCCGATAATCGTAAATATTGAACATGTTTAATACTTACGATTATCGGCGCCGACTGATTTCGGAGCCGATTGTCGGCCGAATTTCACTCTTAACACACCACACACTACAAGAGAATCTTATAAAATAATCTTAAGAGCTTAAGATAATCGGGCGATGTCTGTCCGTGATCGGAAGGGGGAAAATCGGGGCAAAATCAGCCCGATTATCTTTATGTGTGTGGCAGGCTTAACGTTCTCCGCCGATAATCTTAAATATTGAACATGTTTAATACTTACGATTATCGGCGCCGACTGATTTCGGAGCCGATTGTCGGCCGAATTTCACTCTTAACACACCACACACTACAAGAGAATCTTATAAAATAATCTTAAGAGCTTAAGATAATCGGGCGATGTCTGTCCGTGATCGGAAGGGGGAAAATCGGGGCAAAATCAGCCCGATTATCTTTATGTGTGTGGCAGGCTTAAGGCTGATCTGCATGGCAGGACGGAGAGTATAGCATCGTTAGGCGGCAAAGTTAACATCATGAGTTCCATATGTTCTATATGTATCTGTATACGCCTACATATTTTAGGCAATTCATTGTTTTTCAAATGGGTTAGTTGTCCTTTCCGTTTAAAAGACAAATACCGTTTTCATTTGAAGGAGTTAATTGATGGGAGAAGAGATTGTATTCGGACGGCCGCGGCCCCCCTTGCCCTCTCTTGGGGGCGCCACTAGACAATGGTGACCGGTCATGTGATGAATCAACTGCTACTGAATCCAAGCTCCACTCATTCATTTCCCTCGTTGTGTTGTCACTCACCGTCACACATAGACAAGGTGATGTTAGCCGCGGCGTGGCTCACGTTGTTGTGGACCGAGCAGGTGAGCAGTCCCGACCGGCCCGGCTCAAGAGTGACGTCACTAGCGCTACCGGGTCCGGAGAGGAGATATGGAAAGCCAAGAAGGCCACAATCCGGAGCTAGATTGGCGCGGTAAAAAGTTACCGCGCGGCTAAAGTTGTTGGGATGCACCTTATTTTATAACAGGGAGGGGCAAAGTTGTGCATTACAATGCAAACACGACAATAATTGGCACCGTTCTTGCGCACTCAGAAGAACATGAACTGAATAAATGCCAGGTATATCGGAGACGGGTACACAATCAGTGCATTTGCAAATGAGAGCCTGCAGTAGGACCGATCTTGTGACATTATTTAACCATCCATCTACAGCTAATACGATCAGACAGATACATCATTGATCACATAAAAGCCCACAACAAGCCCAACATCACCACGGCAGGTGCGCTCTCTCACGCACATTCACACAATCACTCCAACTTCTCCAACTCAAAGGCAAGGCTGTTACACTAAGACCACAAACAACCACAACTAACCAGCCTACATATCCACAATAATGCACAACAATCAGTTCTATACATTGCGTCTATCTTCTGTTTGGTGCACATGGCTAATTTGCATAGTTTGCACCGGACTGTCGGCTCCGCTTGTCAAAAAAATAGAACGTATTTGTGAATAAAAGCTTTGAATTCGCTAAAATGGTCCCTGCCAGTGTTTTTCTATTCTGATGTTTGTGGATGAATCTTTCAGCTACAGCTTTGTTACATTTCCTTGCGATGGTTTGCTAGTTTAACTATACAGCAATAAATCAAATGATGTAAGATGATGTGATTTTAAAAACATCAGCGTGAGTCACGCTGATTACAGGTGTTTTTAAAATGCGTATACGGCTCTCACATGACAGCCACGCAACGGACACATCATCTTACATCATTTGATTTATTGCTGTATAGTTAAACTAGCAAACCATCGCAAGGAAATGTAACAAAGCTGTAGCTGAAAGATTCATCCACAAACATCAGAATAGAAAAACACTGGCAGGGACCATTTTAGCGCATAATGACTACTGCTGACAACACCCGATCCCGAACAGTTGAACCTCTGAATTGATCCTGAAAGCCTATATGTCCTAGAATAATTCATTTGTATTCCGTTTTAGGCCATCTCACTAAAGGTCACTTAAATTTAGCCTATTCAAGCTCACCAAGTCCAGTATTCAGAATTCAAAGCATTTATTCACAAATACGTTCTATTTTTTTGACAAGCGGAGCCGACAGTCCGGTGCAAACTATGCAAATTGGCCATGTGCACCAAACAGAAGATAGACGCAATGTATAGAACTGATTGTTGTGCATTATTGTGGATATGTAGGCTGGTTAGTTGTGGTTGTTTGTGGTCTTAGTGTAACAGCCTTGCCTTGGAGTTGGAGAAGTTGGAGTGATTGTGTGAATGTGCGTGAGAGAGCGCACCTGCCGTGGTGATGTTGGGCTTGTTGTGGGCTTTTATGTGATCAATGATGTATCTGTCTGATCGTATTAGCTGTAGATGGATGGTTAAATAATGTCACAAGATCGGTCCTACTGCAGGCTCTCATTTGCAAATGCACTGATTGTGTACCCGTCTCCGATATACCTGGCATTTATTCAGTTCATGTTCTTCTGAGTGCGCAAGAACGGTGCCAATTATTGTCGTGTTTGCATTGTAATGCACAACTTTGCCCCTCCCTGTTATAAAATAAGGTGCATCCCAACAACTTTAGCCAATGCAGGCTCCTATTGCTTTACCAGTGTGCTTAATATGTGTGTGTGTGTGTGTGTGTGTGTGTGTGTGTGTGTGTGTGTGTGTGTGTGTGTGTGTGTGTGTGTGTGTGTGTGTGTGTGTGTGTGTGTGTGTGTGTGTGTGTGTGTGTGTGTGCGTGCGTGTTGTCATGTAGGCTATAGATATAGATCGATTGTCTTGGCTTGCTTGCATCCATGAAATATTGTAATGTTATGGCCGAGCTGGCTACTGCATATCGCGAACAATCTGGGGATGAGGGACTGCCATCTCAATATATAGCCTAACATATACAAATATATCACTGTACTAGACACAAATATATTTTCCACTAGCTAGTGGTGGTCATTACATTGTAGTGAAACTAATAAAGACAACACAGCCTTATGTTACGGCGAAACATGGAGGCACTGCAGCTCTAGTTTCGACAATGCGTTACTTTAGTCTGGTCTTTCTCTTCACTGATTGGTTAGACAACCTTCAAACTTAGTGGTCAAGCAAAGAAGGGGAGGGGCTCGTTCTGCATACCTAATAGCCGGAGCGAATAACTAATAGCCGGAGTGAATGACTAATAGCCGCGGCTATTAGTCATTCAAATCCGTACGGATTCCGTACGGAATTCTTGCCAAACCGTACGGTTTTGCACTTTTACCGCGCCAATCTAGGTCCGGATTGTGGCCTTCTTGGCTTTCCATAAGGAGACGCGGGTCGTTCAGCGGGAGTCCGTCTAGACTCCAGCTGTAGTGGAGTCCGTCCCCCCCGGCAGAGCAGGACACCCTCTGCTGTCCCCGGGACAGACACTCCCGGGACAGGAGGGGAGAGGAGACCGGGGCTAAGGGAAACCGACTGAGGAGGTGATTCCCACAGTTTGACTGAACAGAAACCTTCTGTTATTCACTCATAGAAACTAGGGCCCGACCGATTCATCGGCCTGCAGATTTAATCGGCCGATTATAGCCTTTTTGAAAATACTCGACATCAGCCAAAAAGACGCCAATTACAACCGATTTTATTTTTTATTTTTTTTATTTTATTTTTTTTAGAAATGTTATTGCGCTTAGTATTCTGCAGATTGCGCTCCTACTCACCTTGCTAACTAACAACTTTAGCTGGAGTAAAAAAGAGGAGATTGAATTTTACCGTACAACATGAAAGCACGCTCGCTCAGGCAGCTGCGCGCTCACCTCACCAATGTACACAAGACGCGTTGTTTGAGCATGTTGTGCCTGTTTTTCTTTAGGTCCCAGGCCATGTTAATTTGTTATACTGTAGACTCTAACGGTGAGACCATACTGCTCAGCACGCACGTGTTAGTCACTGCTCACGAGCGCAGCACATTGGGAGTTAGTTATTTATTTTACATTTTACATTCCACTCATTTTTTACTGTAAATGTATTCTAAAACACTCAAAGGTTCTGCATTCAATTCACATATTCGTCAAAAGTGTTTAAAGTATATTGAAGGTATCAAAAACTATGTTTTATAGGCTTTTTTTTTTTTGCTTTTAATCGGCCGATTAAATCGTAATCGTAATTCTCCTCTTAAAATAATCGGCATCGGCATCGGCACTCAAAAATCAATATCGGTCGGGCCCTAATAGAAACTTAACTTCAGACAATTATAATAAGAAGTATCCACCTCTTTAACCCCCCTGCTCCTACTCCCAGACTAACTAGTGTTTACTGTACTTGACATATTTTATGCCGACATACACAAATCGGGCAGTAGCAAGAGCCCCCTCTTTACATCAAATGTTGATAGCAATAATAATACATGGGCCGAAGGACTGTTTAAAGAGTGCCTAGAAAAGGCCTTAAAAACATTCACAAAGTAGGCTACAGTATAGCATATGATGTTACCGATCATGTTAACATGGAGCCTGAGAGCCAACAGTAGGGAATATTGCACTACGGTCCTCTATGTGGTTGCACTACGGTCCTCTATGTGGTTGCACTACGGTCCTCTATGTTGTTGCACATAGCGGAACAGGAAGTTAATGACTCTATTTAGATGTAAACCTACCAGCACTTTCAGCTGCTCATGGCAAGTTTGGTTATTGTCATTTCACTGCTGTCGTTCATTAAAGCAAGTGAACAAACGGAAGGTTGTTTTTATTTAAACAGTGTTTCTATAAGAGCTATGAAGTCATAGGTTAATGTCTTAATTATCCTTAATAACTGATGTTAAACCTGCTGTTTTACCCTTATCTGTATCTTGTTTACCAATAATAAGCGGAAGCACCAAATGTTACTGAAATATTGATGAAGCGACTCACCTTGAATGGCTAAATGAAATTGTGTGTTTGATAAATCAATTCCATTTCTATTTTGTGCTTCAATTGAATATGTAAGTGATTAGATAAGTGCCTTTATCTAATGGACACTATTCTCACACACAGACCACCTCTCACTGTATAATAACTCATATTGCTATTACTAAAGAGGGATGGAATTTTGAATAGAATATGAACTATTGCAGAGAGCAGACATTGTAGGTGTAGATGCTGAAACATACGTTATTTAATATTTTTTCTATTTGACTTAATTCTCATCACATACAAATTATTTCATGAAAATTAAATGGTGACCGGTCATGTGATGAATCAACTGCTACTGAATCCAAGCTCCATTCATTCATTTCCCTCGTTGTGTTTGTCACTCACCGTCACACACAGACAAGGTGATGTTAGCCGCGGCGTGGCTCACGTTGTTGCGGACCGAGCAGGTGAGCAGTCCCGACCGGCCCGGCTCCAGAGTGACGTCACTAGCGCCACTGGGTCCGGAGAGGAGTCGCGTGTCGTTCAGCGGGAGTCCGTCTAGACTCCAGCTGTAGTGGAGTCCGTCCCCCCCGGCAGAGCAGGACACCCTCTGCTGTCCCCGGGACAGACACTCCCGGGACAGGAGGGGGGAGGAGACCGGGGCTAAGGGAAACCGACTGAGGAGGTGAGTCCCACAGTTTGACTGAACAGAAACCTTCTGTTATTCACTCATAGAAACTTAACTTCATACAATTATAATTAGAATAATCCACCTCTTTAACCCCCCTGCTCCTACTCCCAGACTAACTACTCTTTACTGTACTTTACATATTTCATGCCGACATAGGCCAACACAAATTTGGCAGTAGCAAATGCCCCCTCTTTAAATGTTGACAGCATTAATAATAAATGGGCAGATGGACTGTTTAAAGAGTACATAGGTGTACTTGTGAGGTTACCGATCATGTTATCATGGAGCCTGAGAGCCAACAGTGTATCTATAAGAGCTATGAAGCTATGAAGTCAGAGGTTAATGTACATTATCCTTAATAACTGATGTTAAACGCTTCGCTCTTATCTGAAATCGTGTTTAACAATCATTAGCTGAAGCATCAAATGTTAATGAAATATTGATAGCGCCACTCACCTTCAATGGATAAATGAAATTGTGTGTTTGATAAATCAACTCCATTTCTATTATGTGCTTCAATTGAATATGTACCATCCTCTGTCCTGTTGATGTCGTTTATGGTAAATATTCCTGTGTTGACGTTAAATGAATAATCAACGTTTTTTGTCTCACTTTTGTACTTTACAATCGGGACATTGTTTTTCTTCAGTTTGTAGATATAATTTTGTGAGGTCTTAGTTGGCAGCTGGACCTCCACAGTTTCTCCCAGAGAGCCAAAGCACTGGGTCGTGAGGTGTGGCTGTGTGGCGTCGCAGAAGGTCTTCACACCTGGAGGTTTACAGAAGAGAGAGTGAAACAATACAGGAGATATAGCTCACTGAGATTGACAGATCTACTCTCACTTTTGCTGCAACAAATCTCTTACTAGTACTATAACAGGGATGGACATTTTGAATAACATATGAACTATTGCAGAACATTTTACTAATAACGGTGGGAATTTTGAAAAATACAATAGGCCTATTTATTATTGTTTGATTTCATTTAAATAATTTCTGTATGATTTTAATATAATTAAAATATACTTAATCTGTCCAAATAATCCTTAATGATTTCGAACCTGCTGTTTTCCTCTAATCTGTATTCCTGTTTATGAACAGTTAGACCACGATCAAATGTTACTGTAATGTTGTCACTCACCTTGAATGGATAAGTAAAAATTGGTATTTGCTACTCGAGTTCCAGTCATATTCCGTACTTCCATTGAGTATGTACCCCCGTCCAACCCGTTGATGTCCATTATCATGAATATTTTGGTGTTGCTATTAAATGAATTGCGAGTGTTGTCTGCTATGTGAATTTTGTTTTTCTTCAGTACGTAGCGATGGTCTTGTGAGGTCTTAGCAGGCAGCTGGACCTCAACGGTTCCTCCCAGAGAGCCAAAGCACTGGGTCGTGATGTGTGACTGTGTGGCGTTGCAAATGGTCTTCACACCTGGAGGTTTACAGACGAGAATAAGATCTACTCTCACTTTTATAATGAATAAAACATGTGCCATTGCAGAGAGGCGACATTGTACAACTTAATGTTGAATGTTGACACATACAATCTTTTTCTATTGTTAGATCTGATTAACATAAATTCACCAAGGTTTTCATAGTAAATTAGAGTACACTAAATCGAATTAATCCTCTATGAATGGTGTTTAATCTGCAGTTTCCCTCTGATCTGTAATCCTGTTAACAACTATTAGACTACCACGTAGCAAATGTGCAATATTGATGTAGTTACTCACCCTGAATGGATAAAAGTTTAGTTGCTATTTCTACTCCATTATGTGCTGCAAGTGAATATGCATCATAGTCTGTCTTCCTGAGGTCCTCTATGGTAAAGACGCCAGTACTGACATTGAATGAATATCGGGGGTCTTTTATCTTGATTTCGCCCTCAACTATCGGGACCTTGTTCTTCTTCAGTGTGTAGGAATGCTCATGTGGGGAGTGAGTAGGCAGCTGGACCTCCACGGTTCCTCCCAGAGAGCCAAAGCACTGGGTCGGGATGTGTGGCTGTGTGGCGTTGCAGAAGGTCTTCACACCTGGAGGTTTACAGAAGAGAGAGTAAAACAATACAGGAGATATATCTCACTCAGATTCACAGACTACACTATTTACTCCACTAACTCTCATAACTATTACTATGAAAAAATGGCCAAAATGGAAATATTGCATATTATATGTTCAATACATCACTTTCACTGGATATCTAGTAAACATTTTGAAACAAACTGTAGAAACTGTGTTTAGCCGCAATAGGCAGTATCCCCCCCCCCCCCCACTCCAGCCCTGGTTCAACGCCCTTACTATTGATCGGTTACGATTGATGGAATTTATATATTAACTCACCTTCAATGGTTAAGCGAAATTGGTTGAATGATATTTTCATTCCACTCTGATCATGAACTTCCATCGAGTATGTACCTTTGTCTGTCCTGTTGAATTCCTTGATAGCAAACATTCCAGTATTGACATTAAAAGAATATCGAATGTTTGTTGTCAGACTGCGGTCTGATAAAATCCGGTAATTGTCTTTCTTCAGTCTGTAGACATCATCTTGTGAGGTCTTAGGCAGCTGGACCTCCACGGTTCCTCCCAGAGAGCCAATGCACTGGGTCGTGATGTGTGGCTGTGTGGCGTTGCAGAAGGTCTTCACACCTTGAGGTTTACAGAGGAGAGGGTAAAACAATACAGGAGATATATCTCACTCAGATAAGGAGACCACCTCTCACTGTATAATTACTCTCTTATTACTTTTACTAAAGAGTGATGGAAATTTGAATGAAATAGTAACGACCGCAGAGAGCAGACATTGTACTACTACCCCTTCACTGTAGGCGTCTTTGAGTGTCTAGAAAAGCGCTAAATAAATTCAATGAATTATTATTATTATTACTAAATGTAGAGCCGGAAACATAGATTATTTTATTACTTTTTAGCTGATTTAATTGTCCTCACATACATATGATTTCATAAAAATGAAAAAAAAAAACTCACGTTGTGGGTTAGTACCCACCCTAACAATATATCTAATATTCGAAAGTAAATGAATTTACTCTCAATTTACTCGAAATAAAAGTATGACCAAAATGATTGTTTGAACCCAACAAATATTGAAAAACAACTACTTGTGTTTAAACCATAACTAGATCACCATAGCTGACAAAAATGACTTAAATACATTAAATATTTAAAACAGTAATAATGCCATAAAGATCTCACCTTCAGCCACACCAATTAGTAACAGCAGCACAGCCCCCATGTTGAGCATCTCGACCTCAGTGTTGTCTCAGAGGAGTCCAGGACTTGAGTCTGTTCACAGGAACACACAACCCAACCTATATGAGACCCACATGTCATCGCAAAAGTGGAAGTGGTTCAACCTCTGAGCAAACTTTATACTCACCACAACTGCAATAAAAGGGCCAATACCTTACTAGGAAACACAGTTCTGTTAAACACTACTTTGTTGCTGGGCATCTTCTAAGATGCAATAATTATTAATACAAAGAAATTTGTAACGGGGAAGTAGAGAGAGTGGACCCAAATGCTTGACAAAGAGAGACACTGACACAGAGGGTCAATTATTAGGGAATTTACTGAGGGCAACAAATAAGTAAAGGCGGGGAACGGGGTGAGGGGCTTCATGGAGGAGGGCAGTCTGACAGGGGAGGGTTCATCAACAGGAGGGCAGTCTGACAGGGGAGGGTTCATCAACAGGAGGGCAGTCTGACAGGAGAGGGTTCATCAACAGGAGGGCAGTCTGACAGGAGAGGGTTCATCAACAGGAGGGCAGTCTGACAGGAGAGGGTTCAGCAACAGGAGGGCAGTCTGACAGGCGAAGGTTCGACACATCCTTTGGCAGTGCGGAGGTCTTGGTGTTGGACTCCCAGCCAAATGGTTCAGGGTTCAAATTCCACTGCAAGATGCCTTCCTACTTATGAATGATAATTTACATCACTATAGATAAAAGCATCTGCTAAATGAGTACGCTAATGTAAAAAACAGAAAATAAACCTGTATCTCCGTCATGTTTTCACTGCCAATGTGCTGCAATGTGATTCATTCTTTGCTGGATGACCCTTGCCTATAAGTCTAGTTGTTAGGGTTTGTGTTATCAGGGCAATCTGAGCCATAAGGGGGAAGTTAGAGACGGCAGAGAAGCGGTTGGTCCCCATGAAACGGCCTTGACTGTATCTGCAGAGGTGTCAACTATTAAAGCTACAAATAACTTGAATGTTTCTGTTCTCTTTTAGGTCACAAAGGTCTATATTCCACGAGATAGTCTCTTTTATTTTCAATTTTGTATGTTTATTGGAGAAAGTATGTAACTATGTAATAGATGAGTGTCTGTGTGTGGGGGGGATGTAAGGTATTTACATACGTCAATTTGCATAGTTTTGCAAAAGAATAATATTATAGTTGATGCAGAATGCACATGCAGAATAGTATAATATATATACTAGTTATATAATATAATAGTTACACATGCAGAATAATATTAAGTAAATACTAGTTATAATAATGGTATGCAGAACAGTGCTTTCAGGACTCAAGCTACCATAATTATATGCTGGTATCAGTTTTTAAGCAACATTTTAGGGAGTATGGACAAGAACAAGAGAGGAAGAAGCAAATAATATTAATAATAAAATAAAAAATACAAACATTCTCAAAACAGGAGTTTAACGAAGTGGCCTTTCAGATGCAGAGAGAGAAGTGTCCCTGGCAGGTCAAAGGTCAACAGGCTGCTGGCCCTCTGGCTAAAGCGCTGTCTACGCGTCCTTCTGGGTGTTGACAGCTCTCAGGGCCTCGTCCTCCGGGGCTGAGCGTACACACACTCGTCCACATTGGTCTCCATCGTCCGCCTGGGGCCTGGAGCCACCCTGACCGCTGCGTACTCCACCTCCCCCTCCCCCTGCTCTCTCCGCTGCCCCTGGCGCTGGAGCACAGAGACGTCTGCGTAGGTTACATCTTCCGCTTCTGTGGTGTCTGCGGAGAGGAGGGCGGCACGAATGGAGAGGAAGAGCAAATGAGGAAATGAGAGAACAAAACGTCAAACAAAAATTATGACTGTTAGTATTGAAGTATCGCCTACAGAATATCGCCTAAACTCTGGTCGCCGTTACGTTACGTTCCAGTATTCAACCGTAACGTTAGTGCGACGATATACTGTGCATCATACTGTACTGTACATTCTTAAGGACGCAGCAAAGGGGATTCGTACCTTTTGAGGTTTTGTGTTTTTTTGCGCAGTAGACTCCCAATGCTACTATCAGGAGCAGAGCCATCGCTGACAGGGAACCAGCTATTATAGGGACGAGCTCTGTGACAAAGAAAAGTATGGCACAGTGAACCATGTTATGAACAATAATTATAAATAAATATGAATATATATATTCATAAAAACAAACGGGTAGGCCGAGTATAGCATCATTTTCTTCATTATCTTAATGTCTCATCAATAATGGTGGTTATTGAATTCCATTTAATTATTGATTACAGCTATTTATTTCTATATATATATATGTATGCATGCGTTTTGATTTTTATACCAATGGGTTAGTCTGCTTACCCATTATTTTGAAGCCTGGTCCAACTGCCTCAGAGCATAAGTTATGGTCGTCTCTGTGCACCCACTGTGATATATGTGTTCCATTAGATGTACAGTTTACATATATGAACCCTATGAGAGACAATGGTTATCGGTCATGTGATGAATCCACGACTGTGTCCAAGCACCTTGCATTCATTGCTCTCAATATATTTTTCACTCGCTGGCAAACATTTATACATACATACATACATACATACATACATACATACATACATACATACATACATACATACATACATACATACATACATACATACATACATACATACATACATACATACATACATACATACATACATACATACATACATACATACATACATACATACATACATACATACATACATACATACATACAGGGCTGTAGTGGAGGGTAAACGCACGTAAACGCCGTTTACGCACCTCTGGAATTTAGGAAATAGCGTTTACGCACCTCAAAGGTCCCTGTGCCTTGTAATCTGCCGTTGGAGTAATCGGAAATAAATTCCGCATAATTTTAAGACACCTAAAACAAGGTTTCATATTGTTGAACAAATAAACGCTGTAATCTGAATCATTTTCATCTGCGCAGTAGGCCTATGCTATTATGGTCTGTGACCCTCCAATCAGTGCCTTGCGGCTGCGGCAGCGACACCAATCAGGATCCAGGAAAATATGTAAACAGGAAGTATGTAAACACATGGCCCTGCGCGTTGTGGATTATCATGCCTGCCTACCTGTCATTAATTAGCCATGGATATCAGGCGATTTTTGAAGAGACCTTCGAGTGCTCCCACTCCAACAGATGCCCGAAAAAGGCCTCAAGTACAAAGTAAGACTGAAGATGATCAATTCACATGAGTTGTTTTTGTGATTTATAAATCAATTTTACTTGACGAACTATTAAGTGACTACGAGCATTCAGATTGGCCAATGCGTAGTCATGCTATCCGTGTACTACCCACGTCAAAATGAGTGAAAGTCAGTCAGAGTTTTACTATCCATATTAAACTCCGGTTTCGGCGTATCAACTTCGCTATAGCTTGGTCGCTATGTTAAAGCCTCAATTTGGAGATGCGAGGTTGGCGGTTGCAGCCGTGGACTCCGCGGCTGAACCGTGGATCGGGCGGATGACGCGACAAAAAAATATATTTTAATTAAATTCGGGCGTTTGGCGGTTAAACCAATAAAAATAAAAATATTTATAAATATTTGTATTTTATATATTATAAATATCTTTATTTTATTATTTATTTTCTTTAAAGTTATTTTCCCAGCAAACTGGCCTGTTCCCTAGAGGAGCAGTATGGGGAATCCAAGTTGAAACAACTTGCCCAAAGGTTCAGACTTAATGACAGAAAAATTCTTGAAGGCTATAGGGATTTTAAGGATAACTCAAGCGTCATTCCAGAAAACCTTGCACCACTCCTGAATATCGACCATCTCATTCCAGTTAGCACTGCTGAGCGTGAGAGGGGGTTCAGCTTAATGAACATCATAGTGTGCCCAGGGGCGCCGAAAAGGGGGGGTAAAGAAGACGGATTCTAGGGGCCCATGATGGAGGGGGGCCCAGAGAGGCCCTTAATGATGATGAAATTATAATACAGAAATTATTATACTATTCTTTTCATGGGGCCCAAAATCCCTAGCGGCGCCCCTGAGTGTGCCCCCTGAGATGCAGTCTGCACTTGGTCACAGTGTCGTCCTTGATGTTTATTCAACTGAATGGCCCACCACTCAGCCACCACAAAGTTCAATCCAACACGTGTGTGAAGTCCTGGCTGGTGAAGCACAGGGGAGCCATGAACTCCAGAACACGCCCCTGCAAGGCAGGACCTGACGTTGAAGACAAGGAGGCCCTCTGGGTACTACTGTGAAAAGCATGCATACTAATACACACACATACACACATGCCATAGATAGATAGTTCTTAATCTACACATACTTTTCTTTACTGTTGAAATTTTAATAACTTGAAAAAACTACAAACACATTCATTGACTGTCATTGATTGATTTAATATGACTTTAATTGATAACATAATGGAATATAGCCAGGCTAGCCTTACAGAGTCGCAACACTTTGCGTTGCGTTGCGTTGTGTCGAGGTCGGTCTGATCAAAAAATTCATAGTTTACCCACCTCTAATTTGACCACTACAGCCCTGCATACATACATACATACATACATACATACATACATACATACATACATACATACATACATACATACATACATACATACATACATGCAGTGTAGACTTACCTCACTGTCTTCACATTTTATAAACATAAGGCTACAATATTTCCCTTTAATTATTTATCAGCCATGTATATATAAAGTATCTTTATATCCATTTGCAGATATCTACATGCATAATGAGTATTATTTCATATATTTATAGTTAGCAGCCATTTTCACATCTGATTTACAGGATGGTTTGTGTTCATTTAATCTCCTTTACCGTTGTAATGACAGAGTCTTGTCCCACAGTGCTGTCTCAGGGCATAAGGTCTGTCTCTGTACACCCACTGTGATATACGTGTTCCATTAAATGTGCAGTTTACATATGTTTGTCACTCACCGTCACACACAGACAAGGTGATGTTAGCCGCGGCGTGGCTCACGTTGTTGCGGACCGAGCAGGTGAGCAGTCCCGACCGCCCCGGCTCCAGAGTGACGTCACTAGCGCTACTGGGTCCGGAGAGGAGACGCGTGTCGTTCAGCGGGAGTCCGTCTAGACTCCAGCTGTAGTGGAGTCCGTCCCCCCCGGCAGAGCAGGACACCCTCTGCTGTCCCCGGGACAGACACTCCCAGTACAGGAGGGGAGAGGTGACCGGGGCTAAGGGAAACCGACTGAGGAGGTGAGTCCCACAGTTTGACTGAACAGAAACCTTCTGTTATTCACTCATAGAAACTTAACTTCATACAATTATAATTAGAAGTATCCACCTCTTTAACCCTCCTGCTCCTACTCCCAGACTAACTAGTGTTCATTGTACTTGACATATTTTATGCCAACATACACAATTTGGGCAGTAGCAAGAGCCCCCTCTTTATATCAAATGTTGATAGCAATAATAATACATGGGCCGAAGGACTGTTTAAAGAGTACCTAGAAAAGCCCTTCAAAACATTCACAAAGTACATTATGGCATGTGCCGTTACAAATCATGTTAACATGGAGCTTGAGAGCCAACAGTGTTTCTATAAGAGCTATGAAGTAAGAGGTTAATGTGTAAATTATCCTTAATAACTGATGTTAAACGCTTCGCATCTGTAATCTTGTTTACCAATCATTCGATGAAGCAACAAATGTTACTGTATATTGATAAAGCTACTCACCTTCAATGGATATATGAAATTGTATGTTTGATAAATTAATTCCATTTCTATTTTGTGCTTCAATTGAATATGTACCATCCTCTGTCCTGTTGACGTCGTTTATGGTAAATATTCCTGTGCTGACGTTAAACGAATAATCAACGTTTTTTGTCTGACTTTTGTACTTTACAATCGGGACATTGTTTTTCTTCAGTAAGTAGCGATGGTCTTGTGAGGTCTTAGGCAGCAGGACCTCCACGGTTCCTCCCAGAGAGCCAAAGCACTGGGTCGTGATGTGTGGCTGTGTGGCGTTGCAGAAGGTCTCCACACCTGGAGGTTTACAGAGGAGAGAGTGAAACAATACAGGAGATATATCTCACTGAGATTCACAGATCTACTCTCACTTTTTGCTACAACAAATCTCTATAAGAGCTATGAAGTCAGAGGTTAATGTCAAAATGATCCTTAATGACCTTAATGAATCCTTAATGATGATGAGAGGGAAACAGCAGCTAAAAACCTTTTTTCCTCTTATCTGTAACCCTGGTTACCAATAATTAACTACTGCTACTGAAATAAGATATAGTTCCTTACCTTGAATGGTTAAATTACATTTTGTATTTGCTACTTCCCCTCCAGCTGCATCGTGTAGTTCCATAGAGTATGTACCGTTGTCTGACCAGTCGATGTCCTTTATAGCAAATATTCCAGTACTGATATTAAATGAATATCGAAAGTTTGTTGTCTCACTGCTCTTGGACAAAACCACAACATTGTCTTTCTTCAGTTTGTAGATATCATCTTGTGAGGTCTTAGCAGGCAGCTGGACCTTCACGGTTCCTCCCAGAGAGCCAAAGCACTGGGTCGTGATGTGTGGCTGTGTGGCGTTGCAGAAGGTCTTCACACCTGGAGGTTTACAGAGGAGAATAAGATCTACTCTCACTTTTATAATGAATAAAACATGTGCCATTGCAGAGAGGCGACATAGTACAACTAAATGATGAATGTTGACACATAATTTTTTCTTATATTGTTAGATCTGATTGACATAAATTCACCATGGTTTTCATGTTAATTAAAG
Source organism: Gadus morhua (assembly GCF_902167405.1). Classification (NCBI taxonomy): domain Eukaryota; kingdom Metazoa; phylum Chordata; class Actinopteri; order Gadiformes; family Gadidae; genus Gadus; species Gadus morhua. Next base: position 25,127,567 of record NC_044057.1, read on the forward strand.
TACACTAAATCTAATTAATCCTCTATGTTTAATCTGCAGTTTCCCTCTGATCTGTAATCCTGTTAACAATTATTAGACCACCACGTAGCAAATGTGTAATATTGATATAGTTACTCACCCTGAATGGATAAAAGTTTAGTTGCTATTTCAACACCATTATGTGCTGCCAGTGAATATGCATCATAGTCTGTCTTCTTGAGGTCCTCTATGGTAAAGACGCCAGTACTGACATTTAATGAATATCGGGGGTCTGTTATCTTGATTTCGCCCTCAACTATCGGGACCTTGTTCTTCTTCAGTGTGTAGGAATGCTCATGTGGGGAGTGAGTAGGCAGCTGGACCTCCACGGTTCCTCCCAGAGAGCCAAAGCACTGGGTCGTGATGTGTGGCTGTGTGGCGTTGCAGAAGGTCTTCACACCTGGAGGTTTACAGACGAGAGAGTAAAACAATACAGGAGATATATCTCACTCAGATTCACAGACTACACTATTTACTCCACTACTAACTCTCTTATAACTATTACTATGAGAGGGAAAATGTACAATGGAAATATTGCATATTATTTGTTCAATCCATCACTTTCACTGGATATCTAGTAAACATTTTGAAACAAACTGAGTTTAGCCACTATGGGCAGTATTTCATTTCCAAATATGGCCTTTCAACAGCTATTTCTATAGCAATCTGTTAACAATTCCACTACCATTTGTTTTAGTGTAAATTGGTCACTGTGATGACTTGTAAAAGACTCAAATCTACTTTTTCACATAAAAACAATAAGTGCAATACATCTATTGAAAACAGAAACCCCGCCTAGTGCCGTGCTCTGGCCGTTGTATTTAGGTCACGCGATGAGCAGCGCCGCCCCCCCCCCCCCCCCCCCCCCCCCCCCCCCCCGCCGGGCCTGAAACCCCAGGGCTAATAAAGGGTCCCACTCCGGCCGTGGTTTAACGCCCTTACTATTGATCGGTTACGATTGATGGAATGTATATATTAACTCACCTTCAATGGATAAGCGAAATTGGTTGAATGATATTTCCTTTCCATTCTGATCATGAACTTCCATCGAGTATGTACCTTTGTCTGTCCTGTTGAATTCCTTTATAGCAAACATTCCAGTACTGACATTAAAAGAATATCGAATGTTTGTTGTCTGTCTGCGGTCTGATAAGATCGGGACATTGTTTTTCTTCAGTACGTAGCGATGGTCTTGTGTCTTAGGCAGCTGGACCTCCACGGTTCCTCCCAGAGAGCCAAAGCACTGGGTCGTGATGTGTGGCTGTGTGGCGTTGCAGAAGGTCTCCACACCTGGAGGTTTACAGAAAAGAGAGTAAAACAATACAGGAGATATATCTCACTGAGATAAGGAGACCACCTCTGACTGTTTAATAACCCTCTTATTACTTTTACTAAAGAGGGATGGAAATTTGAATGAAATAGTAACGACCGCAGAGAGCAGACATTGTACTACTAAATGTAGAGGCTGAAACATAGATTATTTTATTACTTTTTAGTTGATTTAATTGTCCTCACATACATCTGATTTCATAAAAATGAAAAAAACCTCACGTTGTGGGTTAGTAGCCTCCCTAACAATATATCTAATATTCGAAAGTAAATGAACCCAATTTACTCTAAATAAAGGTATGACCAAAATGATTGTTTGAACCCAGCAAATATTGAAAAACAACTACTTATGTCTAAACCATAACTAGATCACCATAGCTGACAAAAATGACTTAAAAACATTAAAGATTTAAAACAGTAATAATGCCATAAAGATCTCACCATCAGCCACACCAATTAGTAACAGCAGCACAGCCCCCATGATGAGCATCTCGCCCTCAGCGTGGTCTCAGTGGAGTCCAGGACTTGAGTCTGTTCACAGGAACACACAACCCAGCCTATATGAGACACACATGTCATCGCAAAAGTGGAAGTGGTGCACCCGCTGAGCAAACTTTATACTCACCACAACTGAACTAAAAGGGCCAATACCTTACTAGGAAACACAGTTCTGTTAAACAGTACTGTATTACTGGGCATCTTCTAAGATGCAATAATTATTAATACAAAGACATTTGTAATGGGGAAGTAGAGAGAGTGGACCCAAATGCTTGACAAAGAGAGACACTGACACAGAGGGTCAATAATTAGGGAATTTACTGAGGGCAACAAATAAGTTGGGGAACGGGACAAGGGGAGTCTGACAGGAGAGGGTTCATCAACAGGAGGGCAGTCTGACAGGGGAGGGTTCAACACATCCTTGGGCAGTGCGGAGGTCATGGTGTTGGGACTCCCAGCCCAATGGTTCAGGGTTCAAATTCCACTGCAAGACGCCTTACCACCCTACTAATGAATGATAATTTACATCACGGTAGATAAAAGCATCTGCTCAATGAGGACGCTAATGTAAAAAACAGAAAATAAACCTGGTATCTCCGTCATGTTTTCACTGCCAATGTGCTGCAATCCGTTTCATTCTTTGCTGGTTGACCCTTGCCTATAAGTATAGTAGTTAGGTTCCGTGTTATCAGGTCAATCTGAGCCATAAGGGGGAAGTTAGAGACGGCAGAGAAGCAGACACAGCTCCAGTGTTTGCCTCATCTCATTGGTCCCCATGAAACGGCCTTGACTCTATCTGCAGAGGTGTCAACTGTTTAAGTTACAAATAACTTGAATGTTTCTGTTCTCTTTTAGGTCACAAAGGTCTATATTCCATGAGATTGACTCTTTTATTTTAAATTAATTGGAGAAAGCACGAGGTTGAAAATGTCTACGCGTCCTTCTGGGTGTTGACAGCTCTCAGGGCCTCGTGCTCCGGGGCTGAGCGTACACACACTCGTCCACATTGGTCTCCAGCGTCCGCCTGGGGCCTGGAGCCCCCCTGACCGCCCCGTACTCCACCTCCCCCTCCCCCTGCTCTCTCCGCTGCCCCTGACGCTGGAGCACAGAGACGTCTGCGTAGGTTACATCTTCCACTTCTGTGGTGTCTGTGGAGAGGAGGGCGGGACGAATGGAGAGGAAGAGCAAATGAGGAAATGAGAGAACAGAACGCCATCCAAGAATAGTTACTAATAATAATAGTTATTATCGAAGTACCGCCTTCAGAATGTCCTCCTAGACTCTGGTCTGCGCTACATTCCATTCCAGTGTTCGACCGTAACATTGGTGCGACATTATACTGTACATTATACTGTACAATGTACAGTGTACATCGTTAAGGACGCAGCAAAGGGTATTCGTATCTTTTGAGGTTTTGTGTTTTTATGCGCAGTAGGCTCCCAATGCTACTATCAGGAGCCATCGCTGACAGCGAACCAGCGATTATAGGGACGAGCCCTGTGACAAAGAAAAGTATGGCACAGTGATCAATGATAATCCACATATTCATGAATACATAAGAATATATTGTGGAGGTCCAGGAGAAGCTTAGCTCCCCCTATGGGCTGAGGAGGGACAGTGCAGGCGGGCAGGTAGAATGCAGTTGGTGAAAGTGATTGACAATCATTATCATCACCATCAGCTGCTGCAGTCCAGGGAGTAATAGGAGAATTATTGGATGTTTTAACATGAATTCACAATTTCTTTCCTCATTTCTTTCCACTAATAATTATTGAATCTTAGAAGATGTACTGTATCACAGTACTGTTTACTGTCTTCATCCTTATAAGGTATTGGCCCTTTTAGTTCTGTTGTGGTGAGTATAAAGTTTGCTCAGCAGACGCACAACTTCCACTTTTGCGATGACATGTTTGTCTCATATAGGCTGGGTTGTGTGTTCCTGTGAACAGACTCAAGTCCTGGACTCCACTGAGACCACACTGAGGTCAAGATGCTCAACATGGGGGCTGTGCTGCTGTTACTAATTGGTGTGACTGAAGGTGAGATCTTTATGGCATTATTTCTCGTGAGCATCAGATACTTACAATGGTAAAATTGAGACGTATAGATTTGAGACTACCTTTCAGTAGAGTCAAGGTAGGATTCCAGAGATGGATTGTTTGTTTGCTTTTTTGTTTTTTGTAGAAGTGGTATGCCCACTGTGCTAAGCCAACAATAGGCCAATGATTTTGTAGCAGGGATTATCCATGCTGTTGCATGTCCTTTCCACTAGAAGGCAATCACAATTCAAACCTTAAAAAAAGATCCAGGGCTTTTGAAGTGAGATATATGGCTTAAGCACTCTTTCTCCCTGTCATTCTCGTTCACATACGCACACGTACACAGAGACAAGCGCGCATACATGCCAATGGTGCGAGGGTACACTACCACTTATTGGATCAACGCGTGTATCACTGATACATGCACACGCACTGACAGCGGATTGCCCGCTCCTCCTCTCAACGCGCCTACAAAGGAAAACCTGAAGCAGTGGGATGTTTGGCACAGTGAAGACGGTCGGTGACATCTGGAGTATACCAATGTATAGACTGATAAAGGCCTACTGTGCTCAAACACACCTGCCCAAAATTATTGTTGACTCAGAAAAGATAATGTTAGCCTTATGAACTCAACCTGAGTTTTCAACATTTGTTGGGTTAAACCAATTTATTTGTTATTGTATGTTAATTCTGGATAAATTGAGTCCATTTATCGTTGAATATCATTAATCATTATTCTGCCTTTTGCTTTGTGATTTCCCCACTACGTCAATTCACCTTTGTTATTGAAAAACACAAAACAATGATCACATATTATAGATAGTATTGGGCGTAGGGTAGGTTTATTTTCATGACAATCATATGGATATTATGTCAATCAAATGCAAAATTTAATGAAATAACGTATCTGTTTAAAGTATATGAGCATAATGTTTCTCTCTGCAATGGCACCCATTATATTCAAAATGTCCACCCCTTTATAGTAATGGTAATAAGAGAGTTCTTACAGTAATAGTGAGAGGTGGTCTGTGTATCTCAGTGAGATATATCTCCTGTATTGTTTTATTGTCCTCTGTAAACCTCCAGGTGTGAAGACCTTCTGCGACGCCACAGAGCCACACATCACGACCCAGTGCTTTGGCTCTCTGGGAGGAACCGTGGAGGTCGTGCTGCCAACTAGGACCTCACAAGATGATTACTACAGACTGAAGAAAAACAATGTTATGATTTTTCACAACCGCAGTGAGACAGCAGACAGCAGATATTCATTTATTGTCAGTACTGGAATATTTACTATAAAGGGCGTCAACATGAAAGACACTGGTGAATACTCAATGGAAGTACATGATGCAGATGGGAAGCAAGTAGCATATACTAAATGTTATTTAACCATTGAAGGTGAGGAACTATATCTTATATCTTAGGGATGGAAAGCAGACTATTTATATATGCATACATTGTAATGCATTCTTTGTAATGCTGCTGCTATGTGCCCTCAGTTGCCCACTGGGGATAAATAAAGTTTTTTTGAATTTGAATTTGAATACATGATATTAATATATATTCATAAATGTTTGTCCTCTGTGCCATCATTTCCTTCATCGCAGAATCCCGCATCCCGTTCATCGCTCGTTCTCTGACGGTGGTGCTGCTGCTCCTAGCAGCATTGGGAGTCTACTGGGCACTAAAGAAGAAGAAAACCTCCAGACCTCGAGGTACCAAGTGTCTCTGTGGGTCAACTGTTCAACACAAGCTTTACCTCCCGTGCTGTTTTCTCATTTTCTAATGTTCTGTTTGTTCAGACATCGCGCTGTCCTCCATGGCAGTAGATGATGATGTGCTGTACGTTAACGTCTCCGGGGCGACCGGGAGGGCAGGGGGAGAGTGAGGGGGAGTACGGGGCGGTCAGGGTGGCTACAGGCCCCAGGCGGACGCTGGAGACCAATGTGGACGAGTGTGTGTACGCTCAGCCCCGGAGGACGAGGCCCTGAGAGCTGTGAACACCCAGAAGGACCCGTAGACAGCGCTTTAGCCAGAGGGCCAGCAGCCCGTTGACCTTTGACCTGCCAGGGACACTTCTCTCTCTGAATCTGATAATGGCAAGATCATTTATTTTTATAAATTAACTTTTTCCACTGTTGTTGTTGTTGTCCATACTTGTCGCTCGCTATTAGAAATAGCCTGTTATACTATTATGCACATTTAACTTTTGCATCATTATACCAAGTATTTATATTATACTATTCTGCATGTTTAACTATTCTATTATTATACCTATTATGTATATCATACTATTCTGCATGCTTAACTTTGCTGTTTATTTAGCATGTGAGCCTTTTTATGAAATAAGATAACCAGCTATTTATCAACTGCTTCTTGGCAAATAATCATATAATTTTTTGGTTGTAATTAAAACATTTAAATAAAACAAATTTTCAGCTACTGACCATGAATTCTTGGGACCTGTAAAACGAAGCATTACTTTACTTGATATCTGCGTAGGGCATGAACCAGTACTGCGCCACATGCTTTACTCCAGATGCAGTTACTGTGTTTAGCCTCTGGGGGCAGTATTGCCTGATTATGTAGACCTTAATCGGGAGCAGCATTTAATTACCTTATACGCAGGGACAGGGCCATCCATGTTTTTAATACTTGTATAGTCTTTTTGTTATTACTGTATTTCGATGTTAGTCATCGCGCCAAGCCTCCATTTGCGGCTCGCATGGCAGTAACAATATACAGTGATATAATCATGCAGTGCACTATTCCGCCATGGCCACTAGAGTGCGCCAGTAGACCATGGTTGAGTGTGGTTAAAGTCAAACACATTGTGCGTACGTACATAGGTTTGTAAATGTATTTTATCGCTCGATTATTTACCCTTTTTATTTTTGTGATTGTCATCAATAGCAAAGCAAATTATGATAAATAATAGAGAAAATAAAACTAATATATTATACAAACATAAATAAATAAAATATACCAAAAAGAAAAATAGGTATCAATAATTCAACATGACTAATTGGAAGGAAACACACAAATCAGCATTGTTACATTTTTCAAACGCAATCTAAACAAGTTTCACTGAAAAAAAACATCACTGCTAATTTAACGTACACAACAAAACGTAGGCTACAAACACAACATACACAACGTAGCAAACATTCAACAACGTAACGTAGGCCTACACAACGTAATGTTGCATCCAGAACTTCACGTTTGCCTTTCGCAATGAAGCTTCTGGAACCGCGCTGTGTGGGAGGGTCGGACTAGCCCCACGAGACTAGCGCCACCCGATGTTAAGGAGACTTATTGCATCTCGCGCAAGCGCAGAACGAAGGCAACGAAGTGGTCTGATGAAGGCCGTTGGCCGTCGGTTGGCCAGCCGGGCCAGCAGCAGCTTGACCACGTCGGGCTGCCGCTCCGCCCGGTCGAAGCGCTGCGAGTGGCGCTCCGGCCCCCACCAGCCGCCGGGGGAGCACGGGCGGCGGGCTCCGGTCCCCGTAGCCGGGGTCCCCGGGGAGCAGCTTCCAGTCCCCGGGGCGGATGGACGCCTGGACAGCCGTGTCCCAGATGCCGAAGCCCCCCCCCGCAGGGAGCCCCCCCCCCGCGCGGGGCTGGACAGCGGGTCAATGTCGTGCAGCAGCTCCCGGAGCGGCGCCTCCCGGCCCTCGCTGACGGCCGGCCGCACGTCGAAGCCGTCCGGCCGTCCGGCGGCCGAGCGTTGCCCCCGGCCAGCCGCAGCAGCGTGGGGTACCAGTCGCTGACGGGCCCCAGGGCCGCGCTCACCCTCCTCCTGCGCCGCAGCAGGGGGATATGGAAGAAGCCCCGCACCCGGACCCCGCCCTCCCAGTATAGGTGCCCTTGCGGCCCCTCAGCGGTCCGTTGCTGCCCCCCCGACAGCGGCTGGCCCCCGTTGTCCGTGGAGAAGACCCCCACGCTGTTCTGGTAGAAGCCGTACCTGCGGAGGGCGTAGGTGACGCTGCGCAACGCCTCGTCCACCGCCGACACCATGCCGGCGTACCTGCGGCGCAGCACGTTGCCCATGTCCCGGTACGGGTAGACGTAGCGGCGGGGGCACTGCAGGGGCGTGTGCAGCTCCTGGAAGGACAGGTAGATGAGGGGGGGGGGGCCCAGCGGGGCGTGCGCGGCCAGGATCCGGCGGACCCTCTGGGTGTAAGGGTGGGTGGATACTTGCCGCCCTGGTCCCAAGCCACCGTCCCGCCCTCGTGGAGGTCGTAGCCGCACAGGCCCGGCCCGTCGCACGAGTTGTAGGTGTAGTAGTTGACGCTGCCCGACAGTGAGCCGAAGTAGGAGTCGAAGCCGCGGCGTCACACCAATTAGTAACAGCAGCACAGCCCCCATGTTGAGCATCTCGACCTCAGTGTGGTCTCAGTGGAGTCCAGGACTTGAGTCTGTTCACAGGAACACACAACCCAGCCTATATGAGACCCATATGTCATCGCAAAAGTGGAAGTTGTGCAACCGCTGGGCAAACTTTATACTCACTAACAACTGAACTAAAAGGGCCAATACCTTATTGGGGTGAGAACGTTAAACAGTACTGGGTTACTGGGCATCTTCAAAGATCCCATAATAATCTCATAATCCCTAAAATCAACAATTATTAATAGGAAGAAATTAGGGAATCAATTATGAATTCATATTAAAGTAAGTTTGTGAAATGTTTTCTTGTCATTTAAATTTTTTCTCAGTAATGAGATAAATGGTTTGGAACAAAAGCTAAATTGAAGTCTACCGTTATAAAAGCTTTGGTAAGACAGTGAGGAGGGCAGGGTGTTGGTCCCAGCCCAAAGGTTCAGGGTCCAAACACCACTGCAAGAAGCCCTACCTCCCTAGTTATCGGGAAAAATAATCTGACTCAGTCACTTTAGAGGACAGTGTTTGCTAAATGACTGAACTGAAGGTTAAACCTTGATATCTCTGTTGTACTGTCAATGTGAAGCAATCCGTATATTCTTTCCTGGTGGGAAGTTAGATTGGGAAGTTAGAGACGGCAGAGAAGCAAAAACCACTCACGTTTTTGCCTAATCTCATTGGTCCCCATGAAATGCCCAATACTCAATCTGCAGAGGCGTCAGCATTTGAACCATTTGCGTCACAAATAATGATAATGTTTTTATTCTCTTTTAGGTCAAGAAGGTACATTATCCAATATCCACAAATGTGTCTCCTTTCTTTAACAGTTTGTACATCATAACCATTATTAATGTGAGGTTTTATATTTTTCCCTACTTAAAAGCAATAATTATCAGTTCTTATGTTTCAAGCTTTTTCCTTTTACTTGGAAAATTAATCTGGACTAGAATAAATCGAGTTGAGAAAATGTAAGCCTACCAGTCGCCAGTGCTATTTTTCTAAAAATATATTTATACTTTCATCAATATATATTTTACCTGCAAATATTTAAATATATTAAGTTTGGATACAACGTATCAGATGTTTAATACATTATCTTCACTGTATATTTAGATGTTGACCAAAAATGCAGTGGCGGAGTTTAGCCTCTATGGGCCAGTGTTGTATTGTAAACGTATCTTGGTCACCATTTGTATAGCAATAGATTAATAATTACGCTACAGCATTTTCTAAAAATATTAATATAAATTCTTGAACATGAAGACTCAAACCTAAAATCTATTTTTTTTTTTGTCGGTATGGTACGATGTAAACTGGAATTTTAAACAGTAAAACAAGGGTACAATTATAAAGACTGCAATTAAATTGTGTTTGTGAATATGTGTGTTTGTTGTGTGTATGTGCATAAATCCACATGGCTGGAACCTTAAGAATGTTTGTAAAACCAAAAAATATAAAATACAATTCCTTAAAAAAAACAAATGAATACAGACATGCATCCAAGCAAGTTTCACATGCAGAATAGTGGAAAATACTATTAATAATGAAATAGAGTTACACATGCAGAATAGTATAAAATACATAGCAGTTATGATATGTTAAGAATCACGCATGCAGAATAGGGCATCCAGCGAACAAGCTATCACAAGTATTTGATTGTTTCAGTTTCTATCCATGACACAGGAAGCCACCATGGACAACAACAGAGGAAACAATAAATACTATTTATAATAAAAATAATAGCGGAGAATTGATGAGTGACGGGAACTGCACGGTTAAAAACTACATGTGAACGGCTTCATGAACATACATGTAAACATAACAACGGCCAAATTAACTAACATTTTCAAAGCAGAAGTTCAACGAAGTGGCCTTCCAGATTCAGAGAGAGACGTGTCCCTGGCAGGTCAAAGGTCAACGGGTTGCTGGCCCTCTGGCTAAAGGTCTGTCTACGCGTCCTTCTGGGTGTTGACAGCTCTCAGGGCCTCGTCCTCCGGGGCTGAGCGTACACACACTCGTCCACATTGGTCTCCAGCGTCCGCCTGGGGCCTGGAGCCACCCTGACCGCCCCGTACTCCCCCTCACTCCCCCCCTGCCCTCCCGGTCGCCCCGGAGACGTTAACGTACAGCACATCATCATCTAATGCCATGGAGGTCAGCGCGATGTCTGAACAAACAGAACATTAGAAAATGAGAAAACAGCACGGGAGGTAAAGCTTGTGTTGAACAGTTGACCCAAAGAGACGCTTGGTACCTCGAGGTCTGGAGGTTTTCTTCTTCTTTCGTGCCCAGTAGACTCCCAATGCTGCTAGGAGCAGCAGCAGCACCACCGTCAGAGAACGAGCGATGAACGGGGTGCGGTCTGGGACGAAGGAAAGAAGAAGTTAGTCAGAGGTTATTCAACTCCTCCCCAGAAAGGTTTAATAGGGGTGGACAGACACCGAATAGCGTTGGGTTGCCCACCTAAACCAAAATCCATAACTAATATCAGGGATTCTATTGTGCTTTTGTAGTTTATCGGCTGGCTGAAAGCTATGTCAACATGAGAGCTAAGGGAATCACATACTGATGGACTGTGGTTTGTTATATTTCATTTGAAGGAGTTCATCGATGGGGGACAGATGGTATTACTGCGGCCCCCCTTGCCCTCTCTTGGGGCGCCACTAGATAGACAACGGTGACCGGTCATGTGATGGGAACCAGTATTATAGAGACGAGCTCTGTGACAAAGAAAAGAATGGCACAGTCGACAATGATATTTACACATATTTATAAAGAAATATAAATATATATATGTGACGGGGTGAATTAGTTATTTCCTAGTATGGGTATTCTAGTAGTACGTGATCCAGTTGACCCTTTCACCCGACAACAAAAACAGGCAGTACCAGGACTCATAGGGATGAATATAATCCAAAGTTGTTACAAAGAATTGTTTGCAGATCTCCACCTCACCCTTTCCAAACCGTCAAGGGATAAAGACGGTAAGGCTTGGCAGCAGGTCTTTACCACATGCCAATCTATCGAACACCTTTGTAGTAAAGGGTACTTAGGTAAGGCTAGAGTGCAGGGGGGTGCAGTACGTATTCCCCCGGGATCTCTTAAGCTCATTCCCCTAGTTTGCCCCAGTGCTGCCAAGCTGTCCCTTCATTCTGTGTTATTAGAGCCCCCGTTAGACGACACCCAGTGGCCCGTGGGTTTATTAATATCTAAAGCGTTATTGTCAGTGACTAAGGGGGTGGTAGAAGTACCCGTGACCAATGTAAGTTCACAAGAGGTGTGGCTTCAACCACACACTACTTTGGGTGAGCTTCACATCGTACAAGTGATGTCTGCAGTGTGTGCTGTGGATATTGTGGAGGGGGGCAGTGGGGGACAGGTTGCCATAGTTCAGTCGGCAGAGGTACAGGCCACTCCCTCAATAGACCTCTCCAATCTGTCATGGCCCATGTTATCGGCAGAGCAAGAGAAGCAAGCGAAGGCACATCCACCAACATAATGGGGTCTTCAGTCGAGGGGAAGGAGATGTGGGGTGTACCACTCTAGTCGAGCATCAAATCCCTCTCACCGATGACACCCCCATCCGACAGAGATACCGCCGCCTGCCCCCGTCCCAGTATGAGCAAGTAAAGGCCCATATCCAACAGCTGTTGGAGGCTGGGATTGTCCAGCCTAGTTCTAGCCCCTACTCATCAACTATAGTCATTGTACAAAAGAAAGGGGGTGACATGAGACTCTGCGTTGACTACCGACTTCTGAATGGTAAGACAAAGAAGGACGCATACCCATTACCTAGAATAGAAGAGTCTTTGGAGCGAAGTGGTTTTCGACTCTGGATCTTGCAAGTGGCTACAATCAGGTGCCAGTAGCAGAGGCTGACAAGGCTAAGACTGCATTTTGTACACCATTTGGCCTGTTTGAATTCAATCGCATGCCATTCGGTCTTTGCAATTCACCAAGCACTTTCCAGAGGTTGATGGAGAGAATTTTCGGAGATCAAAGCTTTCAGTCACTACTTTTGTACTTAGATGATATAATCATCTTTTCCTCTTCCTTTGAGGAACACCTGAAGCGCCTGGAACTTGTCCTAACCCGTGTACAAAATAACCATCGCAAACTAAAACTGTCCAAATGTCATTTCTTTCAAACGGAAGTGAAGTATCTGGGGCATGTAGTTTCTGCGTCAGGGGTAGCGACTGATCCAGATAAAATTAAAGCCGTAGCGGAATGGAAGCAGCCGACGACTACGAAGGAATTGAGGTCCTTTTTAGGATTTGCGTCCTATTATCGTAGGTTTGTGGAGGGCTTTGCAAAGGTCGCCGCGCCATTGCATCGTTTAGCTGCTACGGTAGAGGCAAGTCAGAGCAAGGCCAGAGCCCGGGTGAACACTCTAGGAAGTCTGTGGACCCAGGAATGCCAGCAGAGTTTCCAGACCCTTAAAGACCAGCTGATCAGTGCACCAGTCCTAGCTTATGCTGACTTCACAAAACCATTCATTCTAGAAATTGATGCTAGTCATGCAGGACTCGGGGCCGTTCTCGCCCAAGATCAAGATGGGCAAAGGAAACCCATCGCCTTTGCCAGCAGAGGCCTCCGCCCTACAGAGGAAAATGTCCAACTACAGTTCTCGGAAACTGGAGCTGTTGGGCCTAAAATGGGCCGTAACCAGTAAGTTTAGAGAGTACCTGCTGGGTGTGAAATTTGTTGTCTTCACAGACAATAATCCACTAAGTTATTTACAAACAGCCAAGTTGGGGGCGACAGAACACCGTTGGGCGTCAGAGCTGGCGATGTTCGACTTTGACATCCGATACCGACCTGGCACTGCAAATAGAAATGTGGATGCACTTTCTAGGCTCCCGGACCCAGTCCCTATTGCTGCGGTTGCCCCAGGCCTAGCCATCCCCCTTCTGCCTCTGGGCTCCATTGAGCCTCCAACCGAAGTCCTGTGCCAACAGACTAGTGCCCTCCCACTACGGCAAAAGGTTGATCTACAGTCTCTGCAGTCTATGGATGCAGTTATTGGACCTTTTAGTCTCCTGTGGAAGCGAGGAATATTGCCCACCAAAGCCGAACGGATACTCCTGCCACCAGGGACGCAAAGGCTTCTTAAGGAATGGCCGAGAATTCAGTGTCAGGAGGGGGTTTTGTACCGAAGCATCCGGCTGCCAGGGGAGAGTAGAGAGACACTCCAGCTCCTTCTGCCACAGTGTTTAAAGCGTGAGGTCTTGATAAGCCTCCATGACGATCACGGGCATCAGGGCATAGAACGAACCACTCAACTCATCCGAGAGAGATGCTTTTGGCCAGGCATGACTCATGAAATTGAAAAACACTGCCAGGAGTGTGGCCGCTGTGTGGTGGCAAAAGCGGTCCGCCCAAGGGTTCAGACTTTTCCAGGGAATCTGATGGCTTCTTGCCCCCTTGATGTTGTTGCCATTGATTTTACAACACTAGAGAAGTCTACGGATGGCCGAGAAAACGTCCTTGTAGTAACAGATGTATTCTCAAAGTTCACACAGGCTTACCCAGCCCGCGACCAGAAAGCTAGTACGGTGGCGAAATTACTGACAGAGGGGTGGTTTTACCACTACGGGGTGCCTAAGCGACTCCATAGTGATCAGGGAAGAAACTTTGAGGGAGACCTCATGAAACAGCTGTGCCAACTATATCATATTGAGAAGAGCCGAACAACACCATATCATCCGGAGGGTAGCGGGCAGTGCGAAAGGTTCAATCGTACACTACATGACTTGCTCCGCTCGTTACCCCCGGAGCAGAAGCGCAGATGGCCGCATGCACTCCCTCAAATACTCTTTGCCTATAACACCACTCTGCATGCATCAACTGGGCATTCTCCCTTTGAACTGATGTTCGGGCAGAAAGTGCGATTGCCGGTAGACTTTCTCTTGGGCCTTGCAGAGGAAGAATTGGACCCAGTGTGCACTCATGATTGGCTGAAACAGCATCAGGAGAATCTCAAGGAAATTTACGCCCATGCCCGAGATCAGTTAACTGTGGCCGCAGAGCGCCGAAACCAACAAGTTACTCCTTCAGTAAGTCAGCCGCTTGCACCAGGCACGCTGGTCCACCGAAGAAACCATCCATTGGGCCGCCATAAGATTCAAGACTTTTGGGACTCAACGGTTTACGAAGTGCAGAGAGCCTTGGATCAAGATGGGAGAGTATACACCATATGCCCACAAGATGGAACAGGTGCCCAGAAGAACATCAACCGGGCCGAATTACGGGTCATTCCAGCTGATGTGCGAGCGGAACCCACCCCCACCATCAGGATTCCCAGAGCACCAGCAGGTCCCCAGCAGAGGGGAGATGGAAGAAGAGGGATGCCTCTGGCAGAAGAGAGCGACGATGAGGAAATCATTGTGATGGAGCCAGCGACGAGTCTAGAGGCAGTTGAGGGAATATTCCCCATAGGTGATCAAGGTGTACCACTTCCCCACGAGCCAGCAGTAACCACACCAAGCTATAGCCCAGACCACATGCAGCCTGACGTCCATGAGGCAATGACACTGGAAAATGCACCAAGCCCCTCCCCCAATCTTGCTATGGCAGTAAGACGCTCAGCACGGGCTAGAGCAGGACAGCATAGTAACCCATTTCATCTTCCTAGAGCAACCTCTGTGGACGTAGGCCACACCAATTCAACTGAAGGTAGACCTAGATCCCCCGCTGCCCCCATGCACATGACATTTGGACCTTGGGTATAAAGGGACCAGAGTCTCACCGGGACGGTGAGCTTTTAAAGCTGGGATGGGTGTGACGGGGTGAATTATTAGTTTCAGTATAGACTTAGGAAACATTTAAATATTCATTGGTTACCTGCACATTACTTTACCATGGTGTGTGGAGGGGGTGGTGTGTTGAATGGGCGTGGTCTCACACTGGAGCTTAAGGCTAGAGAGCTGGACCGAAGTCCCACCACCTGCATCTAATGCGTAATTGGACGAGCGAGCGTGTTCATTCACACTGATCGGCCCATCGCCGCGAACTGGGGCTACAGAGAGCAAGTACCTTGCCCAAAGACGTGGCGTGTCGGGATTCATTGCGCAAGGTAGCCACTTGCGTAATTGGACGAGCGAGCGTGTTCATTCACACTGATCGGCCCATCGCCGCGAACTGGGGCTACAGAGAGCAAGTACCTTGCCCAAAGACGTGGCGTGTCGGGATTCATTGCGCAAGGTAGCCACTCTGTAGTCTAATTGCACTTTAACAATACTGTTTACATTTCCCGCATATGTATTGCAAATGGTGTGCCATACGTATGATTGATTTTATGTTTAACTTACTGTATAATACAGGGAATGTTTAGCTGAAGATGATATGCTTTTATCTGTGTGCTGTGTGTAATTATGTGTGCTTTTTATGGCGTCACATTAGTGCCATAATTCACTAATGTGATAAAAGATGCATTTGGGCGTATTATATTATTCCACACGCGTAGATATTAACTGCGAGCGCGCAAATGATCTCTGCGCGCGCAAAACAGCCTCTCGCGCGCGCAAATTACCTCAGCGCGCGCAAAACAGCCTTTCGCGAGCAGCAAATTACCTCAGCGCGCGCAAAACCTCTCGCGAAAGATGTTTTTACGCTCTCGCTCGAATTTAATTTTGGCACTATCGGGGAGGGAACCAAGGCAGGGCGGGCTTTCCTATGATTGGCTGTTTCTGAAGCGCGATATTTGATTGACAGCCCTCCTCAGCTCTCCTCTCATTCAATTCTGAATTGTACAGTAAATGGCTGAAACGATAGTTACTTATTGTAACTCTAGATTCTATGAGTATAGGGGCAGCCTTTTAAGGCTATCGATATTGGGTTATCCCTAGGCGTGAGCCGTAGCACTGAAAATTTGTAATCCCCGACCACCAACAGCGTGGTCCTCAATTACGTCCGCGTGCGGCGTGCCTCAACGACGTCCGCGTTTCGCAGATATAGTCGGGCGCCGGCGGACGTTCTGCTCCCAATAAACAGCTTTTCTTCAGCTATTTAAAGGACAATGAGGCCGACACTTAAAAGGCTGCGCCTATACTCATAGAATCTGGAGTTACAATACGTAACTATCGTTTCAGCCATTTACTGTACAATTCAGAATTGAATGTGAGGAGGGCTGTCAATCAAATATCGCGCTTCAGAAACGGCCAATCACGTTTGGCCGTTTCACGTATCGCCCTGCCTAGGTTCCCTCCCTCATAGTGCCAAAATTAAATTCGAGCGAGAGCGTAAAAACATCTTTCGCGAGAGGTTTTGCGCGCGCTGAGGTAATTTGCGCGCGCGAGAGGCTGTTTTGCGCGCGCAGAGATCATTTGCGCGCTCGCAGTTAATATCTACGCGTGTGGAATAATATAATACGCCCGAATGCATCTTTTATCACATTAGTGAATTATGGCACTAATGTGACGCCATAGCTTTTGGTCTGTTCCAGACGTGGCGTGCTTCTGAGTGTTTGTGCCGCTTTCTCCCCTGTATAGTTGACCTCCAAGCTTCTGTGGGAACTTAGTTATTATAACTATTTTGGTTTGAAGTTCATTTCCTTTTTGTTTCTTTAAGGCCTGGTCGAGAGCGCGTGTTCCCCATTAACCTATGTTCATGGTAGCTCATGCCAATAAGTTTACTGTGGTTTGTCATTTGTATTACTATTTGTTTAAAACATCTTGTTGTGCTGTGAATCGCCATCTTTGGAGTGCTGTGCAATAACTGAACTGATTGAATATGATTTTGGGCGACTGTGTTTTTATGTGACGTTGCCACATTGATGTGGGTTGCTATTGAGTTGCAGGTAGCGCAACCATGACCAGGTCTTACCTCTTTGTTTATATTTACTATATTTATTGTGCCATAATAAATTAAGATTTATCTTTTCTATACCAGCGTCTTTGTGGGTCCTTTAAGATCTGTTGGGGAAGAACTATAGAACTAAATTCTCACTATATTACATATATATATATATATATATATATATATATATATATATATATATATATACACACAGTACATGCGCATATATATATATATGGACAAAAGCAGGGGCAGACTATAGCATCATTATCTTCATTATCTTAATATCGCATTAAATTCCATGAAATGATTTACAGCTATTTATTTATATAAGTTTATATAATATATGTGTTTTTATTTATCTATGGGCTTGTCTGCATACCAATTATTTTGAAGTCTGGTCCAACAGCTGTCTCAGGGCATAAGGTATTGTTGTCTCTGTGCACCCACTGTGATATATGCGTTCCGTACAGTTTACATATATGAACCCGATGAGAGACAATGGTGACCGGTCATGTGATGAATCAACTGCTACTGAATCCAAGCTCCATTCATTCATTTCCCTCGTTGTGTTGTCACTCACCGTCACACTCAGACAAGGTGATGTTAGCCGTGGCTTCGCTCACGTTGTCCCGGACCGAGCAGGTGAGCAGTCCCGACCGGCCCGGCTCCAGAGTGACGTCACTAGCGCTACTGTGTCCGGAGAGGAGACGCGGGTCGTTCAGCGGGAGTCCGTCTAGACTCCAGCTGTAGTGGAGTCCGTCCGCCCCGGCAGAGCAGGACACCCTCTGCTGTCCTCGGGACGGACACTCCCGGGACAGGAGGGGAGAGGAGACCGGGGCTAAGGGAAACCGACTGAGGAGGTGAGTCTCACAGTTTGACTGAACAGAAACCTTCTGTTATTCACTCATAGAAACTTAACTTCATACAATTATAATTAGAAGTATCCACCTCTTTAACCCCCCTGCTCCTACTCCCAGACTAACTAGTGTTTACTGTAGGCTACTCTAGATATTATACAGACAAATTGGGCACTAGCAGATAAACTGCATTTTCAACCTAAGCACTTCTAAAGTAAATGAGAGCAACACAGCCACCTCTTTATATCAAATGTTGACAGCATTAATAATAAATGGGCAGAGCGACTGTTTACAGGCTACATAGAAAAGGCCTAAAAACATTCACAAAGTAGGCTACAGTATAGCATGTGACGTTACCGATCATGTTAACATGGAGCCTGAGAGCCGACAGTGTTTCTATAAGAGCTATGAAGTCAGAGGTTAATGTCTAAATTATCCTTAATAACTGATGTTAAACGCTTCGCTCTTATCTGTAATCTTGTTTACCAATCATTAAATGAAGCATCAAATGTTACAGAAATATTGATAAAGCTACTCACCTTGAATGGATAAATTAAATTGTGAGTTTGATGAATCAATTCCATTTCTATTTTGTGCTTCAATTGAATATGTATCATCCTCTGTCCTGTTGATGTCGTTCATGGTAAATATTCCTGTGCTGACGTTAAACGAATAATCAACGTTTTTTGTCTGACTTTTGTACTTTACAATCGGGACATTGTTTTTCTTCAGTTTGTAGATATCATCTTGTGAGGTCTTAGACAGCTGGACCTCAACGGTTCCTCCCAGAGAGCCAAAGCACTGGGTCGTGATGTGTGGCTGTGTGGCGTCGCAGAAGGTCTCCACACCTGGAGGTTTACAGAGGACAATAAGACAATACAGGAGATACATCTCACTGAGATTCACAGATCTACTCTCACTTTTGCTACAACAAATCTCTTACTAGTACTATAACAGGGATGGACATTTTTAGTCGTGATGTGTGGCTGTGTGGCGTCACAGATGGTCTTCACACCTGGAGGTTTGCAGAGGAGAATAAGATCTACTCTCACTTTTATAATGAATAAAACATGGGCCATTGCAGAGAGGCGACATAGTACAACTAAATGTTGAATGTTGACAATTTTTTTTTATATTGTTAGATTTGATTTACATAAATTCACCATGGTTTTCATGTAAAAAAAAAAAAGTAGACAAAATCGAAATTATCCTTTATGACTGGTGTTTAATCAGCTGTTTCCCTCTGATCTGCAATCCTGTTAACAATTATTAGACCACCACGTAGCAAATGTGTAATATTGATATAGTTACTCACCCTGAATGGATAAAAGTTTAGTTGCTATTTCAACTCCATTATGTGCTGCCAGTGAATATGCATCATAGTCTGTCTTCTTGAGGTCCTCTATGGTAAAGACGCCAGTACTGACATTCAATGAATATCGGGGGTCTGTTATCTTGATTTCGCCCTCAACTATCGGGACCTTGTTCTTCTTCAGTGTGTAGGAATGCTCATGTGGGGAGTGAGTAGGCAGCTGGACCTCAACGGTTCCTCCCAGAGAGCCAAAGCACTGGGTCCTGATGTGTGGCTGTGTGGCGTTGCAGAAGGTCTTCACACCTGGAGGTTTTACAGAGGAGAATAAAACAATACAGGAGATATAACTCACTGAGATGCAAAGACCACCTCTCACTGTATAATAACTCTCTTATTACTATTACTAAAGATGATTTGAATATTTTTGAATAAAATATGAACTATTGCAGAGAGAAGCTATTATACTACTAAGTAGTATAATAGCTAAATTCTTGACGAAGAGAGGCACTGACACAGAGGGTCAATAATTAGGGAATTTACTGAGGGCAACAAATAAGGCGGGGAACGGGGTGAGGGGCTTCATGGAGGAGGGCTGACAGGAGAGGGTTCATCAACAGGTGGGCAGTCTGACAGGAGAGGGTTCATCAACAGGAGGGCAGTCTGACAGGGGAGGGTTCATCAACAGGAGGGCAGTCTGACAGGGGAGGGTTCATCAACAGGAGGGCAGTCTGACAGGAGAGGGTTCAGCAACAGGAGGGTAGTCTGACAGGAGAGGGTTCATCAACAGGAGGGCAGTCTGACAGGAGAGGGTTCATCAACAGGAGGGCAGTCTGACAGGGGAGGGTTCATCAACTGGAGGGCAGTCTGACAGGGGAGGGTTCGACACATCCTTGGGCAGTACGGAGGTCATGGTGTTGGACTCCCAGCCCAATGGTTCAGGGTTCAAATTCCACTGCAAGACGCCTTACCACCCTACTCATGAACGATAATTTACATCACTTTAGATAAAAGCAACCTTTTAAATGAGTACGCTAATGTAAAAAACAGAAAATAAACTTGGTATCTCCGTCATGTTTTCACTGCCAATGTGCTGGAATGTTTTTCATTCTTTAACCCTAACCCTAACCCCTTGCCTATAAGTCTAGTTGTTAGGTTTTATGTTATCAGGGCAATCTGAACCATAAGGGGGAAGTTAGAGACGGCAGAGAAGCAGACACAGCTCAAGTGTTTGCCTTATGTCATTGGTTTCCATGAAATGGCCATCACTCTATCTGTGGAGGTGTCAACTAGTTGAGTTACAAATAACTTGAATGTTTCTGTTCTCCTTTAGGTCAGAAAAATATATATTCTATGAGATCGTCTCTTTTATTTTCAATTTTGGAATTATTTAGAAAGTATGTAACCATGTAATATATAAGTCTGAGTCTGTGTGGGGGGTAAGTAATGCATTTACATACGTATATATACGCATATAAGTTATATTAATATAATAGTTACACATGCAGAATAGTATTAAATAAATAATAGTTATATTATATAGGTATGCAGAACAGTGCTTTCGAGACTCAAGCTATCATAAATATTTGCTGGGATCAGTTTTTAAGCAACATTTTATGCTGCAACCAACTATGGACAAGAAAAACAGTAAAAACTAAGTAATTTTAATAATGAATAAAAATAATAATCGATATGATGAATGATGGAAACTACACCTTATAAACTACATGTGAACAGCTTCATGAACATGCATATAAACGTGACAACGGCCGAATAAAAAGTAACATTCTCAAAACAGGACCTCAACGAAGTGGCCTTCAGATGCAGAGAGAGAAGTGTCCCTGGCAGGTCAAAGGTCAACGGGCTGCTGGCCCTCTGGCTAAAGCGCTGTCTACGCGTCCTTCTGGGTGTCCACAGCTCTCAGGGCCTCGTGCTCCGGGCCTGAGCTTACACACACTCGTCCACATTGGTCTCCAGCGTCCGCCTGGGGCCTGGAGCCACCCTGACCGCCGCGTACTCCACCTCCCCCTCCCCCTGCTCTCTCCGCTGCCCCCGACGCTGAGCACAGAGACGCAAATTCTTACCTTTTGAGCTTTTGTGCGTTTTTGCACAGTAAACTCCCAATGCTACTATCAGGAGCAGTGCCATCGCTGATAGGGAACCAGCGATTGTAGAGACGAGGTCTATAACAAAGAATAGTATGGCAAAGTGATCAATGATATTAACACATATTCAAAAATGCATATGAATATATTGTGGAGGCCCAGGAGAAACTCAGCTTCCCCTATTCCCCTATTGTCCCTTTGAGTTTAGTTGTGGTGTGTATAAAGTTTGCTCAGAGGTTGCACAACTTCCACTTTTGCGATGACATGTGGGTCTCATATAGGCTGGGTTGTGTGTTCCTGTGAACAGACTCAAGTCCTGGACTCCACTGAGACCACACTGAGGTCGAGATGCTCGACATTGGGGCTGTGCTGCTGTTACTAATCGGTGTGGCTGATGGTGAGATCTTTATGGCCTTATTACTGTTTTGATTCTTTATGTATTTTATGTAAATTATTCAGCTATAGTTTTGTGGTTATTGGTTTGAACCTAAGGAGTTGCTTTGCAACATTTGTAGGGTTAAACCAATTTAGTTTTTATCATATGTTAATTCTGTATAAATACTGTCGGTCATACAGTCATACTGTCGGTCATGCTGTCATACTGTCGGTCATACTGTCATACTGTCGGTCATACTGTCATACTGTCGGTCATACTGTCGGCCATACTGTCATACTGTCGGTCATACGCTCATCCAGTCGGACAGTTGGACCCCATCATCGTTGCTTGTAGGGATGGGCATTTGAAGAAATTTCCTTGATCGAGCATCGCTAGAGTTATCGATCAATTATCGATTAATCATTAACTTTTTTCTATTGAAATTCCCGTTGGTACAAAATGCAGCATGTTTTTATCAATGAAATCTTTATTCCAACAATAATGTATGGGCCAACATTAATACAATACAGTTAACTTGAAGACCTACAACTGTTTAACAGTTTTGAAATAATAAATACAGGCATTATAGGTTATAGGCCTATGCGGCGCTCGTAAAGTCCGAACAATGCGCCTACAGTCGCTCTTAAAGGTTTGGATACGATTCAACAAGACTAAATCTGTAGCCTATTCCAATTACAATAAGTAGCCAACTTATCGGACAACAATAATCAAACAAAGGCAGTAGGCTAAACGTGGGCATTAAACTGTATAACTGTTTTGAAAAAAAGGGGGGGAAAAGGCCGACATATAATGCCTATAGGCTGCAGCCGGCGCGCGGAAAAGGCTCGCAACAAAAAGATGAGCCACCCATTTACCAACAATTGCATGAACTAGTCTATCTAAAAGCAATACCTTATTGAACATATACAAGGCTGAACTTGTTGCTAAAATATCACAGTTTGGGCAAAATGTAACGACTCCAAGAGGCACCAAGCCGAAAGAATAGCGGAGCGAGAGACAACACATTTAGAAAAAAAAGAGCGACTCACATACGGTGGTGACTGTCCCTACTGTCTCATAGCATACAGTAACTCCAGCCTACATATTTTTGTTTAGGAATATAAGCATGTTAACATGCTCGGGGGTCAGACGCGAACGCAGCCTTGTAACTGTCAGTCCAGCAGCAGAAAACACCCGCTCTGACGGGACCGAAGTTGCGGGGATGCAGAGGTATTGTCGCGCTAACTTTGACAGCCTGGGGAACCGTCTTCAATTCACTTTCCACCAGTCGGCAGGGTGGTATTTCTCCCACATCGTGATATTCAATTAAATGCTTCAAGACTCACAGTATGCAACACAACGTCCTTTTGATCGATAACAATATAAATTGATCGACGCATTTCTTAACGATCAATTATCGAGCATCGATTAATTATGCCCATCCCTAGTTGCTTGCAACTATATTTAGGGGTCCTACGAAATCCGTAGGAACCCTATTGTAATCGTTAGTATTATTATTTTTTCCTGACAAAATCGTCCAAATCCAGTGATATGGTTTGGACTACTGGATTCAGTGGAGTTTCAGCTTCCATATGATATATCGGCATGTATATCACGGATTAGCAACAATATCATTTTAATGTGCATGTGCACAGCTATGAAATACTTACCTCATGATACTTACCTCAAAAAATTCCATACATGTCGACGATTGCAGTGAAATCATACTTTGACGGCCTACATCAGGGGTTCTCAACCTTTTTTGAGCAAACGCCCCCCTACCCTGATCCTCTGGCGCCCCCCCCCCCCCCCCCCCCCCACGCCCAATCACACTCGTGTTATGGGCGTCTGTTTTGGTGCTAAAAATATTAATGAATATTCATGACATGCAATTAAACTTCCAGAGCGACAGGGGGGGGGGGGGGGGGGAGAGAGAGAGAGAGAGAGAGAGAGAGAGAGAGAGAGAGAGAGAGAGAGAGAGAGAGAGAGAGAGAGAGAGAGAGAGAGAGAGAGAAAAGAGTTGAGGAAGAAATGGTTCGATTGAACATTCATTCACCGTGACCGCGGTGCGGGCACTCCCGCGACTCCCGGCCACCACCAGCCAATGGGCAACAGAGTGCTAGCAGTGTGTGGCCAGCATCGACACATATTATTGGTCTATGTTTGTCATTGTCAATCAATCATTGGCTGACTGGCTCAGAGAACCCTGACAGTGCTGTCAATCACAACAGAAACCAGGGTGGGCGGGACCTCATGGCGCGGGCCGGAGTCGTGGGAGTCGGGACGGAGCTGAAAATGGATAAGCGTAAGAAACGCCCGGGTGGCGCTGAAAAACTGCGACTCTCTGGAGGTGGAAGCTGCTAAATGTTCAAATTTTACAGACCTATTTGGTGCCGGGGTCAACACCCCAGCTTGTGCTGCCGGGCCGGGAGACGAGCGAGTGGAGGCATATAGTTTTGACAGGCCAATATGTAAAGCGTCTTATGCCGCTTTTCCACTGCATGGTACCAGCTCGACACGACTCGACTCGACTCGACTCAGCTCGCATTTTTTGCGTTTCCACCGCGAAAACATGGTATCTGGTACCTGAAGTGGCTGCTTTTTCTAGTACCGCCTCGCTCTAGGTTCCAAGCGGCTGAGCCGATGCTAAAAGGTGACGTCGGCAGACGGCCGGCCACTGATTGGCCAGAGAGTGTGACGAAGTCACGAGAGCGACATGGCCACCATGCTGGTAACAGCCATAGCAGCGCCGCAGCCAACATATTCCACTTCTTCAACATGCCAGCTAATAATACGAACACGAATACCATCGCATCGATGTTCTCCATTGTTGTTATGTGGGTTCCGTCCATGTGTGGGTTACGTAGGTGTTGTTTGCGTCGCGTACAAAAATACGTCACGGCCCTTTCGCGCAGCCGACCCCGCCCACGTCCTGGAGGTACTATTTGCGGTGGAAAAGGACCCGCGCTGCTACCGTGTCGAGTCGTGTCGAGTCTTGTCGAGTCGAGCTACATGTGCGGTGGAAAAGCGGCATTGAGGGTGATTCATCCTTGATCCGATTCAACCCTTCCAACGTTCAAACCTTCATAACTTGGTCAAATTTCAACCGTTTCCAATAATTCAAGGAATTAAACAGATTTACACATTTGTCTCTTCAATAATATTCAAACATAATTTCGATGTCATTAATAGTTTTTTCAGATTCACAGTTTTTCACAGCAGACTTTGGCCGTATGACTTCAAAACCATTCAACTCATTCATAATTCATTCTACAGACTTCATTCTACATTCAAAATGTTCAGCAGATGTCCTAGATTCATTTTAACGATTCTTCAACGTGCAGCTTCAGCAGTAGAGCGGAGAATTTCAGCGTCAGCAGAAATGCTCCGCAGTGACGTTAGAGTTGACGTTAGCTCTGACGTTAGCGCAGACGTTAGCATTAGTGCGAAGTTAGCATTGACGTAGCATTAGCGCTGACGTTAGCGTTAACGTTAGCATTAGCACTGAAGTTAGCATTAGCGCTGAAGTTAGTATTGGCGCTAAAGTTAGCATTGACGGTACCATTAGCGCTGGCGTTAGCGTTGACGTTAGCATTAGCACTGAAGTTAGCATTAGCGCTGAAGTTAGCATTAGTGCTGAGTTAGCATTGACGTTACCGTGAAAGTTGACGTTACCGTTAGCCCTGACGTTAGCATTAGCGCTGAATTAGCATTGACGTTAGCATTAGCGCTAACGTTGGAGTTGACGTTATCCCTGACGGTAGCATTAGCACTGAAGTTAGCGTTGACGTTAGCGTTAGCATTAGCGCTGAATTAGCATTGGCGTTAGCGTTAGCGCTAAAGTCAGGATTGACGTTACCATAAGCGCTGACGTTAGCGTTAGCGCTGACATTTGAGTTGACCTTAGCGTTAGCGCTGAGGTTAGCATACCATCTTGCTATTATATTTCCTAGATTCAGCGTCTTCATTCTACAGGCTTCATTCTACCTTCAAAATGTTCAGCAGATTTCCTAGATTCAGCGTCTTCATTCTACAGGCTTCATTCTACCTTCAAAATGTTCATCAGATTTCCTAGATTCAGCATCTTCATTCTACAGGCTTCATTCTACCTTCAAAATGTTCATCAGATTTCCTAGATTCAGCGTCTTCATTCTACAGGCTTCATTCTACCTTCAAAATGTTCATCAGATTTCCTAGTTTCAACGTCTTCATTCTACAGGCTTCATTCTACCTTCAAAATGTTCAGCAGATTTCCTAGATTCAGGGTATTGATTCAACATGCAGCTTCAGCAGTAGAGCGGAGCATTTCAGCGGCAGCAGATTTTAGCAGCATGACTTCAAAACCATTCAACTCATTCATAGTTCATTCTACAGACTTCATTCTACATTCAAAATGTTCAGCAGATGTCCTAGATTCAGGGTATTTATTTTTCAACGTGCAGCTTCAGCAGTAGAGCGGAGCATTTCAGCGTTAGCATTCACACCGCAATACCTTCAGGGATTGCAATTCTAGTTATTATTATTATATGCTAAGTAACGTTAGCCTGGGGCTAGCTAGGCTACATTTTGAGACATTTTTACATCTAATGTGATGTGACCTAATTAACTGCATACTTGTGACAACATATTAGCCCAGAGTTGAAGGGCTGTGACTGTTGGTAGTTGTGGTACGACGCTGAAGTTGGCATCCGATTCGCAGCATCCGATTCGGCTTGAAAACCACTTAGTATCTTCAAATCGGTCCTGATTGAAAACCACTACACCTAGACTCTTCAAATCTGGACTACATTATCACAGTGAGGCTATACATTATGTAAAACATAGTTTCAGATTTGTGAAACCTTTACCCTATTTGTGAAAATGCAATACAGGCTTATTTGAATGCTTTTTAGGGGTCCAGACCGCATTGCATTTTCACAAATAGGTTAAAGGTTTCACAAATCTGAAACTATGTTTTACATAATGTATAGCCTCACTGTGATAATTTAGTCCAGATTTGAAGAGTCTAGGTGTAGTGGTTTTTAATCAGGATCAGTTCTAATGCGGTCTGGACCCCTAAAAAGCATTAAAATGTGCCTTTATTGCATTTTCACAAATAGGGTAAAGGTTTCACAAATCTGAAACTATGTTTTACATAATGTATAGCCTCACTGTGATAATTTAGTCTAGATTTGAAGAGTCTAGGTGTAGTGGTTTTCAATCAGGACCCGTTCTAATGCAGTCCGGACCCCTAAAAAGCATTAAAATTAGCCTGTATTGCATTTTCACAAATAGAAAAAAGGTTTCACAAATCTGTAACTATGTTTATTATAACGTATAGCCTCACTGTGATAATCTAGTCCAGATTTGAAGAGTCTAGGTGTAGTGGTTTTCAATCAGGACCGATTTAAAGTGGACCAGCTGCTGAATCGGATGCTGCGAATCGGATGCCAACTTCAGCGTCGTAGTTGAGGTTGATTTTGTTTAAATATGCCGAATTGTGATATTATGGGTTATTATTGTTCAGATGATTTAGCTAAGGTAGCTAACAGCTTCTAACGTCAGCAGTCTCTTATTGCCATAGCAACAGTAAACATTGACATGGACTAATGAGCTGTAAATGGAGATGCAGAATCATGCTGTATTGTAAATACAGATGAGATGCTTTGAATTTTAGCACAAAATACAAGTAAACCTATAGGAAATAATTCGTTTAATTTGCAATATTTGCCATTGAATTTATTGTAATCTTTCAATTAATTGATTGTTTACTGAGGTAATGACTATTAGGCTACATGTGGTGAGAGGAATGCAATATGTATGTTTAAAGGTTTATGTGAAGAAACATACTATATGTGTGATAAAGTGACAATTGGTAATTCATAAATGTCTCTTTATATTCTCTGCTACCATCATCTCCTGTCAAACAGGTTTTCCTGACCTAATAGAACTTCTTCGAGAGAGAGAGAGATTCGTCTTGACTTTGCGAGTTTACTATGCAACATGTTTAGTCTCAGATTGAAACAAAGGTTTATTTCCTGGTTGAAGATTTTCATATTGATGATTTTAATTTCAAACATCTGCATTTCTTTTAAGTTCAATGAACAGTTATGCAGGTAGGTCTTGGGGCTCTTTTGAGACTTAAGTCGTCCTTCATGACAGGTACATTTGTTCACTAAGTGTCACTACGTCACAAAAAGTCTACATGGCTACATATACTTGTCACTCAGTACACAGATACTGAGTACAAGTTCTGTTTGCTGTTTCTTGCAGGTCATGAATTTGGTGAGGAGTGTAGCTGGCTGGCTGCGGACGAGGAAGTAGGGCAATATATATAAATATAACCATAAATAGGGAATTTATATTTTATATTTATATTTATTTTTTTTATCTATAGCTGTGTGAAAAAGTCTAATGTCTAATATGAGAATGCATATCTGTTCAGACCTGTAATTCATGTCTTAGACTTTTTCTCGCAGCTACAGATAAAAAACATTAAATTCTCTATTTATGTTTTCACAATGACTGAGTCACAGTTGAAACAATTGAGTTTCAGCTCTAATGCTGCTACTGTCTGTAATATGTTTCTATTTAGATTATTTGTCAGGATATTTTGTTATTATTGTCCGAGTCTGGTTTTAACTAATGCTGGGCTTACACCAATAGATTTTCACATTCACAGACTAAAAACTGCAAGAGAGAATTTAGCGTTGGATCAAGTGTGATATTTATCAAGGATTTTGTAGATATGTAGATATGGGGGTTTGAAATGCAGCGACCACAGGATGTCTGTTAACTTCCTGTTCAGGTTTCATAACTTTCTTGTCAGCAGCACAAGAGACACAAACTTGAAAAACAAAAACAAAAAAAAGCAACAACTGCTATTTGCAGTGCTGTACTATTATTCGGATGTATGTACTTGATTAAATTGTTTTAATAAAGTACATACAGGGTTCTTCCCGTTCGTCTCGTCCCACCCCTACTGCTGATAATGTAGTAGGCTGGTCTGGACAGAAAATGCCAGGGCTGAATTTTTGTCCCAGTCCACCCCTGGGCACCGCGACCACTCCCGCCATGCCCTGTGAACGAATGAATGAATGGCCCAGGAACCACGGGCACCGCGGCCCGGGCAACGCGGACTCCACGAAAACAGATTGCACGCAGAGGCCTAATTAGGCCTATATATTTTGTATTTGAAATGCAACGGTCTTGGAGACTACGCTCAGAGCAGCTGGATCTGAACATGTTTGATTGTGTTGTGTTGGTTATTGAACTGTTAACCCACAAACTTGGGTTATGTTTATCAGCGTTACTATAGAGATCATGACGATAGCTGATGTAACGGGAGTCCGGGCGTGTGCAGGACCGAACCGCGCTGTATTATCACTGTTCCACTGCGCATAAACAGTAAAAAGTAGCTGAGACGGTAGAGGGGTTAGAAATCAATAAATGAAAATAGGCTATTTATTTCAGGTAGTCTATTTTTCACCCCCAAAAAAAAATTATTTAAAAAAAATATATTTTTTATTTTAATTTTTTTTAAACCAAAAATGGAATCACGTTCCCAGCGCCCCCCTAGGTTGTGCGAACGCCCCCCAGGGGCGGTACCGCCCCCGTTGAGAAACCATGGCCTACCTACATGATAAACTTTAACACCTAAAAATATTAAAATTGTCCAAAGCTACTTTGTCAGGCACGGACATCAATATGAGAGCTATTGCTTGCTTGGTAATGGCAATATTAATTTGTTATCCTACTTTTTGATTTGCAGGAGTGCCATGTAAACTGCCGCAAGTGAACGGAACAACTTATCCTGATGCAAAGAGAGATCAATTTTCACCACGAGAAACCGTTTCTGTGAAATGCGACCGAGGCCACTGGTTTTCCTACGATGATCAGCAAACCCAGAAAACAATTACTTGTGCAGAAAGTGGGCAATGGGATACAGCTGCAATATGCCAAGGTAGGCAACATTGTTTTCGGGCATCAATTAGTTGTAGATGTATAAATGTTCTTATGGATTGTTACCCTCATAAGTGAACCAACCAGGTCGTCTCGATCCTTCAGGTTTGATTGGATTGGTGTGTTGGTGTGTGTTTTAACAATTGTCATACAATTAAAATAAACCTAAGAAGTTTACGCAAGTAAGCAGAAATCTATATTGAGAACTATGTAGATGTCACAGTGTATGATTTGGGAAAACAATCATAACTACTATAAGTTCCCACTGAGTCACAATTGTGCGATCGAATGTCAGGATCCAAGTGACCCTAATTTGAAAGAACGGCTTCAAAGTCGATGGATGGGTAGTTATGCGCAATATCAGTGCAAAGAAGGCTTCACACCAACTGATGGTCAGGTTAGATGCACGGAAAACGGATGGACACCAAACCCACTCTGTAAAGGTATTTTCATGGGGGATTTTTATTGATAGGTTCATAATTAGAGAAAATTAAATGAGAGAAGGAATCAAACGATGTTCCAGAATACCAAATAGGTGGCGCAATAATATGGCCTCGAAGTTCAACGTTTCAACAGGCTCAGGTCATTACAACTAGGAAAGTGCAAGATGCAGGAAACCTGGTACAAATGCATGTATTTCTCATAATATACGCTACCATTGGCAGTCTACGGTCATACTGTCTGTCATACAGTCATACTGTCGCTCATACTGTCATACTGTCGATCATACTGTCGGTCATACTGTCATACTGTCAATCACACTGTCTGTCATACGCTCATCCAGTCGGACAGTAGGACCCAGTCATGGTTGCTTGCAAGGGGTCCTATGAAATCCGTAGGAACCCTATAGTAAACGTTAGTATTATTATTTTTTTCCTGACAAAATCGTCTATATCCAGTGATATGGTTTGGACTGTTGGATTCAGTGGAGTCTCAGCTTTCATATGATATATCGGTCATGTATATCAAGGATTAGCAACAATATAATTTGAATGTGCATGTGCACAGCTATGAAATACTTACCTCATGTTGCTGCATGCTTCTTATGTAGTTTGAGGTTGGAATTGTCTGTCGATTAGTTAACAATGTTTATGATAGACTAAAACTAAAGTATCAAATCTTTATTGTGGTGTGTCATTTGACTACTTGTGTCACATGTGTTTAAACCCGACAAAGTCTTTGAAATGGTCTTTCAAAAAATTCCATACATGTCGACGATTGCAGTGAAATCATACTTTGACGGGTGGCATAGGCCTACATGGTAAACTTTAACACCTAAAAGATTTAAAAATTGTCCGAAGCTAGTTTGACTCAATTTTAAGACCATGAGTGGCTGCAGTTTAGCCTGTCTAATCCAGGGCTTTATCAGGCACAGACATCAATATGAGGGCTATAGCTTGCTGGGTAATGGCAATTTAATTTGTTATCCTACTTTTTGATTTGCAGGAGTGACATGTCAACTGCCGCAAGTGACAGGAACAACTTATCCTGATGCAAAGAGAGACCCATTTTCACCAGGAGAAACCCTTTCGGTGAAATGCGACCAAGGCCACTGGTTTTCCTACGATGATCAGCAAACCCAGAAAACAATTACTTGTACAGAAAGCGGGCAATGGGATAAAGCTGCAATATGCCAAGGTAGGCAACATTATTTTCGGGCATCAATTAGTTGTAGATGTATAAATGTTCTTAGGATTGTTACCCTCATAAGTGAACCAACCAGGTCGCCTCGATCCTTCAGGTTGGATTGGATTGGTGTGTTTTTTTAACAATTGTAATACAATTAAAATAAACCTAAGAAGTTTACGCAAGTAAGCAGAAATCTATATTGAGAACTATGTAGATGTCACAGTGTATGATTTGGGAAAACAATCATAACTACTATAAGTTCCCACTGAGTCACAATTGTGCGATCGAATGTCAGGATCCAAGTGACCCTAATTTGAAAGAACGGCTTCAAAGTCGATGGATGGGTAGTTATGCGCAATATCAGTGCAAAGAAGGCTTCACACCAACTGATGGTCAGGTTAGATGCACGGAAAACGGATGGACACCAAACCCACTCTGTAAAGGTATTTTCATGGGGGATTTTTATTGATAGGTTCATAATTAGAGAAAATTAAATGAGAGAAGGAATCAAACGATGTTCCAGAATACCAAATAGGTGGTGCAATAATATGGCCTCGAAGTTCAACGTTTCAACAGGCTCAGGTCATTACAACTAGGAAAGTGCAAGATGCAGGAAACCTGGTACACATGCATGTATTTCTCATAATATACGCTACCATTGGCAGTCTACGGTCATACTGTCTGTCATACAGTCATACTGTCGCTCATACTGTCATACTGTCGATCATACTGTCGGTCATACTGTCATACTGTCAATCACACTGTCTGTCATACGCTCATCCAGTCGGACAGTAGGACCCAGTCATGGTTGCTTGCAAGGGGTCCTATGAAATCCGTAGGAACCCTATTGTAAACGTTAGTATTATTATTTTTTTCCTGACAAAATCGTCTATATCCAGTGATATGGTTTGGACTGTTGGATTCAGTGGAGTCTCAGCTTTCATATGATATATCGGTCATGTATATCAAGGATTAGCAACAATATAATTTGAATGTGCATGTGCACAGCTATGAAATACTTACCTCATGTTGCTGCATGCTTCTTATGTAGTTTGAGGTTGGAATTGTCTGTCGATTAGTTAACAATGTTTATGATAGACTAAAACTAAAGTATCAAATCTTTATTGTGGTGTGTCATTTGACTACTTGTGTCACATGTGTTTAAACCCGACAAAGTCTTTGAAATGGTCTTTCAAAAAATTCCATACATGTCGACGATTGCAGTGAAATCATACTTTGACGGGTGGCATAGGCCTACATGGTAAACTTTAACACCTAAAAGATTTAAAATTGTCAATGTAGATGTCACAGTGTATGATTTGGGAAAACAATCATGAACTACTATAAGTTCCACTGAGTCACAATTGTTCTTCTTTATTCAGCGATCAGATGTCAGGATCCAAATGACCCTAATTTGAAAGAACGACTTGAAAGTCAATGGCTGGGTCGTCATGCACGATATCAGTGCAGAGAAGGCTTCACACCAACTGATGCTGTTTGGGCTACATGCACGAAAAACGGATGGACCCCAAACCCACTCTGTAAAGGTATTTTCATGGAGGATTTTTATTGATACGTGCATATTTAGTGTGGTTTCTTGCATTTTCTACATTGTTGTACAGGTCTGTCAACGTTCTCATAAACATTGACCTAGACCCTTCTGACCAGGGCCAGACATATTGTAGAGAGACAGCGACTCCTATCGAACGTAATGTGACAGGAAAACGACTGAAGTACCATGCTTTAGCACCGGGGACGCATTTTAGCACCCCAACACATTTTGCCGCCCTAGGCAATCGCCTAGGGCGGCTATGCCGAGCACCGGCCCTGACTGTCATATTTATGTTTGTTCCATTAGTTTTCTTGACTACAAATGTTTAATTTCCCCAGAATTTCAAAGATTTTTCAGGTACATGCTTTTGAGAAAGCCCTTAATTCACTTGAGGAATGTGTGCTTGGAGTTTTCTGGATGTTGTGTGCTTATCAATAGACATTATGACCATGTGAATGAGGCAGCAGTTCAGGTTTATATGTGGCTCAATGGGATAAGGCCTTGTACAGGTGATCCTTATGTTGAGAGTTGAATCCCGATCAGAGCATTATGAACAAGCTGAACATGACATTCGGCCATTGCTCTGCAGCACACCTGAAAGCTGAGGCACAGTATTGCATTAAGTGGAACATCTTCATCAACATCTTTCCTTCATAATTATATGTCAGATTTATCTATCTTCTATTAGTGTGTTCTTGACTTTTAATTTTGCACGGACCCCGTTAATCACCGCTTGCGGTTATATTTGGTTTTCAGTTCGTTGCATCATCAATAGATGATTGGTTGGTTTTGGGTTAACATCGTGTGTGCCCTTTTTGTTTTGTTTTTCAGTGATCCCCCCATGCAATATACCCACAAGAGTAGAGAATGCAGA
This sequence comes from Gadus morhua, assembly GCF_902167405.1. Taxonomy (NCBI): domain Eukaryota; kingdom Metazoa; phylum Chordata; class Actinopteri; order Gadiformes; family Gadidae; genus Gadus; species Gadus morhua. Next base: position 25,161,276 of record NC_044057.1, read on the forward strand.
CATTACTGAAAATCAACCGGCGGTCTACAATCATGGAGCCGCAGTAACCTACGCATGCCGTACCAATTACAGAATGGAAGGAGAGGGAACAATTAAATGCCAATGGGGTAACTGGAGTCCAAGAAATCCTACTTGCATCGGTAAGTGTTTTTTTCTAATGGCATTGCACACAAATCTAGGATTTCTTGCACTGCGACAACTAAGGTCGTAGCGGTGACCCGGGGCCGTGGACGTTAGCATCACAGATTCGCTCTCTTTTTCAGAACCATTATTTCAAATGTATTTGATTCGGATGATATCTGATTATCATATCTGCCTACATTGTTATTGTGCTCTTAAAATACAACAATCATCAAAGTGATCTTCAAGTGATCAGAGGAGGACTCATGCTTACTAACTATGCCTTTAAAGATCACTTATTATAATGTTGTATTTATTTTTATGTACGGGGCGCTTTCAGGGGTCGAGTGGACCTACACCCCACCATGAATTGCACCCAAGTCCATAACAGAGCTCTATGTACCCCTTAAGTACTCATAGTAGTCATACGGTCATACAGTCGGACCCCGTCATGGTTGCTTGCAACTATAATTGGGGGGTAGGGAACAATTGTTGACGGGGGGGGGGGGGGGGGGGGGAGACGTGTCCGTGTGCGACTCCTAACACTATGGGCTGATAGTATATATATATATATATATATATTTATTATTATAATTATTATTATTTATTTTTTTTATTGTCATGGGCCCCCCCTCTGTCTTGGGCCCCCCCACAACTGTCGCACTTTCTCCCGCAGTCCGTCGGCCCTGGGTGCATGACAGTGGTACCGTTAAACTTCAATATCCCAGGCTTTTATTTGTTTCAATCACTGAACTTTAGAACAAAACTCTTGCTCAGCAAAGATGGGAAATACTATTACATTTATTATTTAAACCAGTATGAATATTCCTACCGTACGTAGACCTATACACATTACCAGGCTATCGAATAACTCTTACACACACACACACACACACACACACACACACGCGCGCGCGCGGTGGCAGAGTGGTAATCGGGAGAGTCGGTAGAATTCCCGGTGGGCCGTTAACGCTACGGGGCTGTCGGGCTGATTACTGCGGGATAACAATATTGCGTTTATAAAAGTTCCTTGCAGCGCCGTCTGGCAGCCTGAGCTGTGCACCCGCAACCTCTCACTCACTCAACACAACAGACGCTATTACTGTCAACGTCACTATAACTGTCAACGTTGCAACCAGGTTGAGTTTGTCTAGAGGGGAACTGAACGGCCCCTCCCGAAGTGGTACAGCCCAGGTACCGGGTTGCATTATGCAACGGTGTGGGTGGGTGGTGAAGCTCTGTCTGAGCAGTGATATACTTATTGTTCGCGTCAGAGTGAGGGTTAGGCTTCCCGGACCATAGTGTAACGCTACAGTGTGTGGCGCACTTCATTAACATCGCTCATTATAACTTTTTGAATTGTTTATCAGGATTTCGCCACAGAGAAAACACTCACTTATTGCATTAGATCCTCAGGCGAACACGTGAAGACAATCAAAATATACTTCTCTTTAAACTCTTTTACGGGACCCCCCAAACCTTGATTCCGGAGCAACAGAATCGGGGGGGTTATAAGCCATTCATTCATGTCATAGCAGCTGGCGGTACTTGGTTTGCTCATAGTTTTGACCTGAACTAGAAGGCACTGGAAGCAGTGTTACAGTTGATACCTGCTATGAGGGGGGAGAACTTGTTGGGCCGTGCACACAGTCTACCATTTATGCAATGGGAATGATTGTGTTGACTGTGTAGACGTGTTCATTTTTTCCTAGGAAAATGTGATACTGTATCCTCTCTGTATAGTAACATGCAGGCTCTGAAACCTTGGTTGTCTGACATGTCACAAGGTTCCCTTATAAGCGTGGTGAGGTTCCATGTTTTACGTGAAAGTGGTAATAGCTGCAAAGTCGGCACACATGTACACGGTGTCTGTGGGACAATATGGTGTTAAATCCATAGCAATAAGGTGAAAGACAGCAGAGATTTACATTTTAAAGTTAAATACATGCATATGTATACAGCTCTACAACATGTTTTAACAACTCTAACATTGCATCCAAAACACGTAGACTCAGCTGTTGGATATGGCTATTAAGAGGAGATTCCATAGTATGCCAATGCCAGATTTGAAGACTATATATAAAAAAACAACAACATTTGTTTGAAGTTCTCCTTTCTTAACCGCGCACTCTGTACAATGCATGCTGGGCCTTAAAGCGTTGCACACGTAATTTCAGAAAGAAAAGTGTCTTTGACAGTGGGTTTTGACACAGTATGGTTTAGAAACATGGTTGGAGATTGTTTTGATATGTTAACTTCCGGCAAACCAGTTTTTAAGGCATACCAATGCCTTGTTACCATGCCGACCAAACTCACCATACCTCCACGTACGGAAGACTTATATTTCTCAAAATATACGCTAATCTGCCCTTGGCAGTCTACGGTCATACTGTCGGTCATACTGTCATGCAGTCGGTCATACTGTCATATGGTCAGACAGTAGGAAATCTGTAGGAACCCTATTGTAATCGTTTTTTGGCCGACAAAATCGGCCATATCTCAAAAACGACATGGTCAAAAGTTCTGGCAGGCTTGTAGAAATCGCAAAATGAGTTAAGGAATCAAAAGATGTGCCAGAATACCAAATAGGTGGCGCAATAATATGGCCTCGAAATTCAACATTTCAACAGGCTCAGGTCATTACAACTAGGAAAGTGCAAGATGCAGGAAACCTGGTACACATGCATGTATTTCACATAATATACCCTAATCTTCCCTTGGCAGTCTACGGTCATACTGTCTGTCATACTGTCTGTCATACAGTCATACTGTTGGTCAAACTGTCATACTGTCGGTCCTACTGTCGGTCATACGCTCATCCAGTCGGACAGTAGGACCCAGTCATGGTTGCTTGCAACTATATTCAGGGGTCCTATGAAATCCGTAGGAACCCTATTGTAAACGTTAGTATTATTTATTTTTTTCCTGACAAAATCGTCTATATCCAGTGATATGGTTTGGACTGTTGGATTCAGTGGAGTCTCAGCTTTCATATGATATATCTTGATATACATGTTCATGTATATCAAGGATTAGCAACAATATCATTTTAATGTGCATGCGCACCGCTATGAAATAATTACCTCATGTTGCTGCATGCTTCTTATTTAGTTTGAGGTTGGAATTGTCTGTCGATTAGCTAACAATGGTTATGATAGACTAAAACTGAAGTATCAAATCTTTATTGTGGTGTGTCATGTGACTACTTGTGTCACATGTGTTTAAACCCGACAAAGTCTTTGAAATGGTCTTTCAAAAAATTCCATACATGTCGACGATTGCAGTGAAATCATACTTTGACGGTTGGCATAGGCCTACATGATAAACTTTAACACCTAAAAATGTTAAAATTGTCCAAAAATACTTTTACCCAATTTCCAGACCATAAGTGGCTGCAGTGTAGCCTGTCTAATCCAGGGCTTTGTCTGGAACAGACATCAATATGAGAGCTATTGACTGCTGGGTAATAATGGCAATATTAATTTGTTATCCTACTTTTTGATTTGCAGAAGTGACATGTCAACTGCCGCAAGTGACAGGAACAACTTATCCTGATCCAAAGAGAGACCGATTTTCACCACGAGAAACCGTTTGGGTGAAATGCGACCAAGGCTACTGGTTTTCCTACGATGATCAGCGAACCCAGACAACAATTACTTGTACAGAAAGTGGGAAATGGGATTCAGCTGCAAAATGCCAAGGTAGGCAACATTATTTTCGGGCATCAATTAGTTGTAGATGTATAAATGTTCTTAGGATTGTTACCCTCATAAGTGAACCAACCAGGTCGCCTCGATCCTTCAGGTTTGATTGGATTGGTGTGTTTTTTTAACAATTGTGATACAATTAAAATAAACCTAATGAGTTTACTTAAGTGCGCAGAAATCTATTTTGAGAACTATGTAGATGTCACAGTGTATGATTTGGGAAAACAATCATGAACTACTATAAGTTCCACTGAGTCACAATTGTGCTTCTTTATTCAGAGATCAGATGTCAGGATCCCAATGACCCTAATTTGAAAGAACAGCTTGAAAGTCGATGGATGGATGGTTATGCACCATACCGGTGCAAAGAAGGCTTCAAGCCAACTCATGGTGGTCGGGCTAGATGCACGGAAAACGGATGGACACCAAACCCACTCTGTCAAGGTATTTTCATTGGGGATTTTTATTGATAGGTTCATATTTAGTTATATGTGGTTTCTTGCATTTTCTACATAGTAGAAAATTAACTTACAGTCAATGTAGAGTTTATAGAATTCTATAGATACTATGTTACACAGGCTCTGTATTCTGCAGACAACTCTAGAACTTGTTTGTCGTAAGTGTGCGCACATGCTCTGCTTAGGCTGACTCGCAAACGCGTCAAGACAAATCTGATCGGCCAGTACACATTGAAGATAACTAAAAAAGTTTTACAATTACTAAAATTATCCCTCACTTCATCCCATCCCCCAAACATGACGTACAAAATGTTGTGGAACAGATAAATAATGCCTATAAATAGGCGTCAGTTAACGCCTATTCAGCAGGCAAATATTACGTGTTTGAGTGTCTTTACTGTGGTTGATTGTTGGTTGAAGCAGCCTCACCTGGCCCAAGTCACACATATTAATCTCTGGGGCAGGTTGAGGCTGCACACCTGTTGCTCCTTGAGTAATCAATGCACTAAAAAAAGGAGATGTGTTTTTTAATTCCAAAGTCAATTAAGGCCACGTTTATACGTAGCGGGGTATTTATAGAAACTTCCCCCCCTCCGTCTTCAAAAATAACATTGTGCACACAGCATCGTTTTCAAAAAAGTTGTCGTTTACATCAAAACGCATAAAATACGCCGTTCCCATGCAAGTGAACTGAGCGTTCCACGGCATTGAGAAGACCCGTGTAATAAAGGCCTATAATATTTCTGTTTATGGCATCGATTTCTCCTCAGATTAGGCCAGTAAACCAATGAAAAAATAAAATAAAAAAATCGTCGATCATAGGCCCGGCCCGAGGATAGTGGTGGGAAATATTGGCTCGGGCTGAGAATCTAAACTCTAGTAGGGAGAAGGATAAAGCCATGCAAGCCAATCAGAATCCTCAGAATCAACAACCACGAATAACACAAGCGTCTTCCTGTAACAAACAAACTGTAAACATCGGGCGCTCATATGACGTGAAGCATTTCCTGGCGCATAATGTGACGCTTCAGAACCTAAAACCCCGTTTCTCCCCGTTGACACGACAACACATAACCGGCGTTTTAAGAAATCTCCACTTTGGCTGGAGTTTTTAGAAATGATCGTTTTCTGTGACAAAAACTGCGTTTTCGTGTAAATGAGAGGCCAAATCGCATGGAAATATCTGCGTTTTCCCTTCGTGTAAACGGGGCCTAAGGCTCAGTACAACCGAAGCAATCACATTTAGAGTCTACACATTTGCCAAGAGTGCAGAGTTAATGGAAGTTTAAAGCTCAGTTTCATTGTATTCTATTAAAGCCATTCAGCATAGTTTAGCCCAGTGCAAAATCATCAACTGTTAACATGAGGCAGGATTTCAGTGTTTTGTTTTTCTTGTTTTTCCTTTTTTTTTACCTTGTTCATCTTTCAGTTTGTTGCATCATCAATAGATGAGGAAATTAATGCTTGCTTTTGCGTTAACATCGTGTGTGCCCTTTTTGTTTTGTTTTTCAGTAGCCCGATGCTATTTACCGACAACAGTAGAGAATGCAGATATTATTGGAGACAAACGGGAGGTCTACAATCATGGAGCCGCAGTCACCTACGCATGCCATACCAATTACAGAATGGAAGGAGAGAGAACAATTACATGCCAAAGTGGTCAATGGAGTCCAGGAACTCCTACTTGCATCAGTAAGTGTTTTTTTCTAATGGCATTGCACACAAATCTAGGATTTCTTGCACTGTGACAACTAAGGTCGTAACGGTGACCCGGGGCCGTGGACGTTAGCATCACAGATTCGCTCTCTTTTCCAGAACCGTTATTTCAAATTTATTTGATTCAGGTGATATCTGATTATCATTTCTGCCTACATTGTTATTATGCTCTTAAAATACAACAATCATCCAAGTGATCTTCAAGTGATTAGAGGAGGACTCATGCTTACTAACTATGCCTTTAAAGATCACTTATTATAATGTTGTATTTATTACACCCCACCATGAATTGCACCCAAGTCCATAACAGAGTCCAAATGTACCCCTTAAGTACTCATAGTAGTCATACGGTCATACAATCGGACCCCGTCATGGTTGCTTGCAACTATATTTACTAGAGCTGTCAGTTAAACGCGTTATTAACGGCGTTAACGCAAACCAAATTTAACGGCGTTAAATTTTTTATCGCGCGATTAACGCAATTATTTTATAATTTTTTTTTTTTTTTTTCTTTTTTTTTTTTCTTTGGCTCAAAACAAAGAAGCAGTAGCCTGACTGCTATGTTCAAATGACATTTGTTCAAAGCAGTCGTTTAATTGCACTATAGGCTCTTTTTTTGTATCGTCCTGTTTTGATCAGTGTATATGCCAATGTTGTTATCAATAAAAAATCATTTGCACAAGGCAAGCCGATGCACTTCACCATGTTGATAAGAGAATTAAAATGAGAAGAATTATGGGACAAAAAAATCAAGGGATATTTTGCATAGAAAAATAATTTGCGATTAATTAGAGTTAACTATGACATTAATGCGATTAATCACGATTAAATATTTTAATCGCTTGACAGCTCTAATATTTACCTTTGAAACCTTACTGACTATCCAGGATATGTAAACACTGGTGTTAGCTTCAAAATGGTGCCCGGACACTAGATTATCAAACACAATTTAGACAAAATAACTTGAGGTAACTTGAAGAAGTGAAGTTTATAAAAGTAAAACACGTCACAGAGTGATATGGTTTAGAATGTTAGAATCAGCGGAGTCTCAGCTGATATATCGTTTGTGTATATCAAGGATTAGCAACAATATATATGATTGTAATGTGCAAGTGCACAGCTATGAAATACATACCTCATGTTGCTTTATGCTTCTTATTTAGCTTGACGTTGGAATTGTCCATTGGTTAGCTAACAACGGTTGTGATAGACTAAAACTAAAGTATCTAATCTTTCCCAATTTTAAGACCATAAGTGGCTGCTGTGTGGCCTGTCTAATCCAGGGCTTTGTCAGGCACAGACATCAATATGAGGGCTATTGACTGCTGGGTAATGGCAACATTAATATGTTGTCCTACTTTTTGATTTTCAGAAGTGACATGTAAACTGCCGCAACTGAACGGAAACACTTATTTACATTATCCTAATGTAAATAAAGACCGATTTTTACCAGGAGAAACCGTTTTGGTGAAATGCGACCGAGACCGCTGTTTTTCCTACAGTGATCAGCAAACCCAGAAAACAATTACTTGTACAGGAAGTGGGGAATGGGATACAGCTCCAAAATGCCAAGGTAGGCAACACTATTTTCACGCATCAATTAGTTATAGATGTATAAATGTTCTTAGGATAGTTATCCTCATAAGTGAACCAACCAGGTCGTCTCAATCCTTCAGGTTTGATTGGATTGGTGTGTTTTTTTAACAATTGTAATACAATTAAAGTAACCTATGAAGTTTACGTAAGTGCGCAGAAATCTATATTGAGAACTATGTAGATGTCACAGTGTATGGTTTGGGAAAACAATCATGAACTACTATAAGTTCCACTGAGTCACAATTGTGCTTCTTTATTCAGTGATCAGATGTCAGGATCCCAATGACCCTAATTTGAAAGAACGGCTTGAAAGTCGATGGATGGATGGTGATGCACCATACCAGTGCAGAGAAGGCTTTACCCTAACCAATGGTGGTTGGGCTAGATGCACGGAAAACGGATGGACACCAAACCCACTCTGTGAAGGTATTTTCATGGGGGATTTTTATTGATAGGTGCATATTTAGTTTCATGTGGTTTCTTGCATTTTCTACATTGTTGTTAACTTACAGTCAATGTAGAGTTTATAGAATTCTAAAGATATTATGTTACACAGGCTCTGTATTCTGCAGACCACTCGTTGGCAGGCAAATATTACGTGTGTGAGAGTCTGTACTGTGGTTGATTGTTGGTTAAAGCAGCCTCACCTGGCCCAGGTCACACAGATTAGACTCTGGGGCAGTTGAGGCTGCACACCTGTTGGTCATTGAGTAATCAATGCACTAAAAAAAGGAGATGTGTTTTGTAATTCCAAAGTCAATCAAGGCTCAGTGCCACCTAAGCAATCCCATTTAGATGTCTACACATTTGCCAAGAGTGCAGAGTTTATGGAAGTTTAAAGCTCAGTTTCATTGTATTCTATTAAAGCCATTCAGCATAGTTTAGCCCAGTGCAAAATCATCAGCCGTTAACATGAGTAGCCCAGGCAGGATCTCAGTGTTTTGTTTTTCTTGTTTTCCCTTTTTTACCTTGCTCGTCTTTCAGTTTGAACATCAATGGATGAGGAAATTAATGTTTGGTTTTGGGTTAACATCGTGTGTGCCCTTTTTGTTTTGTTTTTCAGTAGCCCGATGCTATTTACCGACAACAGTAGAGAATGCCGACATTATTGAAAAGAAACAGGAGGTCTACAATCATGGAGCCGCAGTAACCTACGCATGCCGTACCAATTACAGAATGGAAGGAGAGAGAACAATTAGATGCCAAAGTGGTCAATGGAGTTCAGGAACTCCTACTTGCATCGGTAAGTGTTTTTTTCTAATGGCATTGCACACAAATCTAGGATTTTTTGCGCTGCAACAACTGGATGTTGGGCCGTGGATGTTAGCATCACAGATTCGCTCTCTTTTTCAGAACCATTATTTCAAATTGATTTGATTCTGTGATATCTGATTATCATTTCTGCCTACATTGTTATTATGCTCTTAAAATACAACAATCATCCAAGAGATCTTCAACTGATTAGAGGAGGACTCATGCTTACTCACTATGCCTTTAAAGATCACTTATTATAATGTTGTATTTATTTTTATGTACCGGGCGCTTTCAGGGGTTGAGTGGACCTACACCACGCCATGAATTGCACCAAAGTCACCAAAGTATAACATGAGGCGCCACTAACCCTTACTTTGTTGTCCAAATATAATGTTTTACATGAAGAAGTGTGTGTGCTCCTCCGCTCTTTTACGAGTAACTAAGTAGTCCACGAGTGAAGTCTCCCTTTTTGTTTTATTTTGTAATGAGTTGGTGTAGGCCAACTGGTGTAGAGGTCGCTCCCGTCTGGACTGCTGTGCCAGAGGGGCGTTCCTCGTCGGCGAGTGTAGTCCTTGCGTGCGGCTGCCTCGGGTCCCCTACGCCCACTTGTCGGCCTGCCCGTATCGGGTCCTGGAGGTTTCCTGGGTCTTTCGTGCTCAAGTTCCCTCCGCTACGAGAACCTGAAACCGCCTTTTAAGGGGAACCTCGTCTTCCTCGTCCTCCGCCGCAGGTGTTCTCCATTGCGCCGATTAGTGTGACGCAATGGATGCTCTCTGGCTCCGACTGGTGGGTGTCGGAGGTATACGCCATCCACTACCCCTCCCTCGGGCCGCCTGGCCGGACAGTTTGGGACCGGGTAGCCACTGTGTGTGTATGTGGGTGGGTGGGTGGGGTGTCGGAAGCTCCCTGAAATTTGTTTATGCATCTTGGGAACCCTGTCATACTGTCTGTCATACTGTAGGACCCCCCTCATGGTTGCTTGCGAGTCGCGACTATATTTTACTTTGTATTTGTACCACGTTGGTCATTTTAATGTCGATTTTAAATGCTCTTAGACACTTGATTACATTGCTACTTTATTCCGCTCACCACGCATTGCACAGTCTTGCTGGGCATGCAATTCAATTAAGTTGAGATGTTCGTGTTTTCTTTTTCTTGTTTTTCCTTTGTTTTTACCTTGTTTGTCTTTCAGTTTGTTGCATCATCAATAGATGAGGAAATTAATGATTGGTTTTGGGTTAACATCATGTGGGCCATTTTTTTGTTTTTCAGGGATCCCCCCATGCAATATACCGACAACAGTAGAAAATGCAGACATTACTGAAAATCAACGGGAGGTCTACAATCATGGAGCTGCACTAACCTACACATGCCATACCAATTACAGAATGGAAGGAGAGGGAACAATTAGATGCCAAAGTGGTCAATGGAGTTCAGGAACTCCTACTTGTATTGGTAAGTATTTTTTTCTAATGGCATTGCACACAAATTTAGGATTTCTTGCACTGCGACAACTAAGGTCGTAGCGGGGACGTGGACGTTAGCATCACAGATTCGCTCTCTTTTTCAGAACCATTATTTCAAATTGATTTGATTCAGGTGATATCTGATTATCATTTCTGCCTACATTGTTATTATGCTCTTAAAATACAACAATCATCCAAGTGATCTTCAAGTGATTAGAGGAAGACTCATGCTTACTAACTATGCCTTTAAAGATCACTTATTACAATGTTGTCCTCTGCTTTTTAACAAGTTACTAATGCCCCGTTTACACCATCCCGCTAATGGCCGCTAATGGCCGATGGACCACCGATGTGGAAGTCGGGGTGACATCGGGCTAAAAATGTATGATCGGGTCAATTTATCGGGGTAGCATTTACACATACCCGATGTTATAACGATAACATAACGATGTATGCCAGGGAAGACACCCGAAGTGCGTTTGGCGTCATTTGACGTCATTTCGAATGACGCCAAACACGTCAAATGTCGCGTTTGGCGTCATTTCGGGAGAAGGCAAAGGGGAGACTGGTTTAGACTGATATTTATTTATATATTTATTTATATTACAATAGCGATTTTATAATAATAGAACGCCGGTTCTAAATGGGCGAAGTACCCTGTAATTATAAAAGTAGGACATCCATCCATCACCCCCTATTTATACACAAGTGGCAGATTGAGGGTCTTCCTTAACACAATCTGGTCACTCACAATCGTTATTTGTCTAGGGTTCTCGAGGGTCTTTCGTGTGTTGAGGTTGCCGATATAAAGACGATAAAACACGATAAAGCGCAGAAGATTAACGAATATAGCCGATGTGCCCAGGAAAATTCCCGAACGATTTGCGATGTCTTACGTTATACTCCCGTTCTATTCCCGATTATAGCCGATTAGCCCATAGCAACACCTGGTAACCGATTCTACCCCGATTGACCCAAAATTAACAAACATGTTCGTTCTTTGCCGATGTTGCCCGTTGTTGCCCGATCATTGAGCATTTCTTCCCGTTTCTTCCCGTTGTCTAACGATGTTCCCGGGAAGAGTAACGGTGTTTCCCGATGCAACCACGCTATTTGCCGATGTTATAACGATAGCTGCTGATTTAGCCATCGGGCACCATCGGGGCCCACTATCGGGTAGGTGTAAACAGGGCATAAGCAGTCTACGAGGGAAGTCTCCCTTTTTGTTTTATTTTGTAATGAGTTGGTGTAGGCAGGAATCTCGGTCTTTGTTCTTGAGCGCACGTATGCTTAATAGATATAGTGCAGCCGGGACCTGGCTTGATATGGTCAATGTGTATAATAAAAGTACCGTGAGGAGAATCCAACATGTCGCCTACCGTGACTTCATGCTTACCGTAGCTATTGCTATCAGACCATAACCTTAACCTGCACCATCCCACGTTACAGTGTGCACTGAAATGTCAGCAATGCGCCATGCATGGTCTTGCAGGGCCTTCCGGGTCAGGTCATTTGGGGGGCTGGCCAGAGTGGTGAAGCCGGAGATAAACCTCTGGTAGTACCCTACCAGATCAAGAATCGACTTCACCTGTTTTTTCGAGGTGGGGCGGGGCCAGTCCCTGATGGCGGCGACCTTGCTCTCCTGGGGTCGGACGTTCCCCCTGTCCGACTTGGTACCCCAGGTAGGACGTCTCCTCCAGTCCCAGGCGGCACTTGGGGGGGGTTGGCTGTGAGTCCAGCCCTCCTCAACTCCCCGAGGACCGCCCGCAACTGTCGGAGGTGGGCATCCCAGCTGGCGCTGTGGATGATAATGCCATCAATATAGGCGTACGCCTGGTGAGGCCGAAGGAGCTGGTCCATTATCCTCTGGTCCATCATCCACCGGAACGTGGCGGGTGCGCCGTGGACGCCGAACGGGAGGACCGTATGCTGGTAAAGACCCCGCGGGGTCCCCCACCCTGTCGACCACCTCGTAGGGCCCCTGCCACTTGGCCAAGAACTTGCACTCTGCCGTTGGTATGAGTACCAGGACCAGGTCGCCGAAATATGCGCAGTTGGGCTCCCCGGTTGTAAACACTCTGTCTCTTGTTTTGTCCATGCCTATTGGGCTCCTAACAGATGGGAGCGTGCCATAAACAGTACTTTGCTGATATAAGGTTGGGGTACCACCAGTTGTTTGGGAACTGGCGAACTGTCCGGGTAAATCCGTTCCTCCCCACCCTGTCGGAAAAAAATCGGAGAACTCGTGGGAGGGGAGTTCTTGGCTTCTCCTGGTGGGACGGTCTGCTCGGTGGACGTCGGGGTATCCGGAGTGTCCAGGGGTGGTCCCGTGAGTCCCGCTCGGGCGGTTCCTCCCATCGAGTGGCCTGGGGTGCCTGCTGGGGTGGGGCCATCTCCCTCGGGTCCGTCGTCCTCTGTAGACGATTCTGCTGGGGTTGAGTGGACCACCCTAGCCCCATAAGCAGGTCTGCCGGTTCGTCCGTACCGTCGTGGCGGATCCCGCCACGACGGTACGGACGAACCGGCAGACCGGACGAACCGGCAGACCTGCTTGGTCGGTAACCCGGTTCAGGGTCCTACAGTCTGGGGAATATAGGGCAGTCCCTCCCAATGAGTAGGGGTACGGGGAGGAGGGGCACGATCCCGGCCTGTGCCGTAAACACCCCTCGGGGGGTCCGCACTACCACACGGCAGGTCTCGTACGTGCGGGTGTCCCCATGCACACAGGCGACCTCTATGGGCTCCCCTCGCCGTCCCCCAGCTAGGTCGGGCGTAGGAGGGTCACGACACTGCCGGTATCCAGGAGGTCCTTATTCCCTACCCGCACTGGGAGGGTTGGGGCCCCGGGCTTCTGATGCGCCAACCAGGTGGTCAGGAGATACGGCCCTGACCGTCCCTCGTCGGCGAAGGCCGACGGCATGGATATGTCCCGGTTTCCGGGACACTGTCGGGCTAGGTGTCCAGTCCGTCCGCAGCTGAAGCACGGTTTATCCTCTCGGGATCCTGGGAGAGGGCTGGTGGTCTCGGTGTGTGGGATTCGGTCCTCGTCTGTCCCTGTGTGTCTCGGCGTGCCGCGAGGGGTTCCGGATGCTAAAACTCAGCTGTTGGGCCACCTGCCAGTTCTTCAGTTGCCGGACCAGCTCGTCTACCGTGTCGGGTTGGTTGATGGCGAGGGTTCTCCAGGCGTCTGGCTGGAGCTGACAGATGGTATTGTCTATTAAAACCCTGTCCAGGGGGCTGGGTCCTTCACCGTCTGCGAGCCATCTCCGGATCAGCCTCCCTTGTTGGGAGATTTGAGTTCGCACTGCGCCTCGGATGTCAAATCGTCGGGCCCTGGCGGCGAGGCTATGTCCATAGTATGCCAATATTACTTGTTTCAACGCCGGGTACTGACTGGTGCGCTCCGGCGCCAGGTCCTGGCTTGCCTGCTGTGCGGGTCCGGTGAGGAAGGGGGACAGGATGTGGGCCCACTGGTCCCCCGGCCAGCTCCCCGACGTGCTGTCCTCTCGAAGACCTCCAAGTAAGCCTCCACGTCGTCGTCCGGACCGAGTTTGGTGAGGCGGCTGGTCGGTGCGGAGGTTGGGATTCAGGAACTGCCTGTTGCGTGAGGCGTAGTACCGTCTCCCAGAGAAGGACGAGGCTCTCGTCGGTGTCCCTCGGGGTGGCGGCTGCAAGGGCTTGGCCCCGCTGCTGACGCTGGGCGGCGGCCGCGGCGGGGGCTCAAACCAGGTTCTGCATTGGCGGGTGGGTTGGTAAACCTGAGTAGTCCGTAGTGTGGTTGAGTTGCCCGCACCCTCCACCATATGCGGCGACCCGGCCCCAGGAATGTCTCTAGTTCTCAGGAATTACCACACGCCCAGGTCCGTTCAAAGCCAACAAGAGGCATTTATTCAATGAATACCAGGACAACCCGGGGGTCGGGGCCCAACACGGGTGTTCTCCATTGCGCCGATTAGTGTGACTTAATGGACGCTCTCTGACTCAGACTGGTGGATGTCGGAGGTATACACCATCCACCACCACTCCATCGGGCCGCCTGGCCGGACGGTTTGGGACCGGGTTGCCTGTGTGTGTGTGTGTGTGTGGGTGTGTGGGTGGATGGGTGGGCGGGCAGTGGGGTGTCGGAAGCTCCCTGAAATGAGTTTGCAACTTGGGAACCCTATCATACTGTCTGTCATACGGTCATACAGTAGGACCCCGTCATGGTTGCTTGCGACTAGGGCTGGGCGATATATCGAATATATGCGATGTATTGCGAGATGTTCTCCAGGGGATGTATAAAATGCCCCTGTCGCGAACATCGAATACAAATTGGCACGTAATCTGTTTATTTTTGCCGCCGCCGGCATACTTGTGTGTTCACACCGAACGCGACGGGCCGACAAAATCCCATATAAAGTGAACGTAGACACGTATCGGGCGAATTCTTCGCGAGAGAAAACTGGCAACAAGTTTTGATTTGTCGCGCCACACTTTCGCCGTGCACAGGCGAGCGCGTTCACGAGGATTTGTGGCGCGACAAATTCACTCGAGTTGAAATGTATTTTAATTTCTCGTGATGACAGCCAATCAGCGTTCAACAGCGTGGCCACTGAGTGACATGTGTAACGTAAACAGCCAATCAGCTTTCAACCGTCAAACTCAGCGCAGTGCAGTCCGGGGTGAACTGCAGCATGGAGGAGAAAGTGATTGCTGCCGTTTGCGACTCCCGGAGCTCTATATATAATAGTATATGATACAATATAATTGTATAATATCACGGCAAAAAGCTCTGTGCGCCTCCGGATGACCGTAGTGTGGGGAGCTCATAGGGATTGGGCTTCTCGGGGTTTGTTTAACGGCGCTGCTATGGTTTCCGGTCTTGTGTGATCCAACGGTTTATTAGGTAGGCCCATCTAATAAATCTCTGTCTAATCAATACTTAATTTACTGCCTCTTCCGTGGTCATTGCAATATTATGAATAGACTGTGTTGGGTCCTCCGACGTCTCTCCCTCTTCCACAAAAGGTAAAGACATGCAATGGCACAAACACACTCACTCCCCCCGCCCGTTGCGAGTCCGCGAGATTCTCATGGACGCGCGTGTGACGTAGTCTGTAGTCTAGGTGGCTGTACCTCCGATCGGTGAGTGAGAACAGCGAGAGAGAGAAAAAAGGATGGAAACTGAGGATTTGGTTTTGAAAAAGAATAGCATTGGATCCGTCGTCTGGCAGTGTATATATAATAATTATTATGCAAACAGTTAATAAATAATTAACGGTTTGAATAAATGCTGTGTTGGTAAATCTAACTGTGATTTTCCTTTTCTTATGTGCAAGTTCTAAATTGTTCCAATAGAAAGCACTAATGAGTTTAAACAATATGTTGTTTCATGTAATCTACATGCAGACTTATATTTCAGGAATACTAGAATTATTACTGACGTATGCCAGACATGGTTGAATCGAGCATTTATGATGTGCTCTAGAGGAGATTCAAAATATATCGAGATATATATCGTGTGTCGAGATATAGTAAAAAAATATCGAGATATTCATTTTGGCCCATATCGCCCAGCCCTACTTGCGACTATATTTTACTTTGTATTTTAATTTTCATTTTAATGTTGATTTTAAATGCTCTTAGACACTTGATTACGTTGCTACTTTATTCCGGTCACCACGCATTGCAGTCTTGCTGTGCGTGCAATTCAATTAAGTTGTGTTGTTTGTTTTCGAGCGGGTTTGCAATAGAGGCCAATGTAGCTAACAATACAAATGACTAGCCAATAACCAATGCCTCCGGCTGCTATGAGGTCATAGCAGCCCAACAAAGTGAATTTGCCCATGTTGTTGCAAAACACAACAGTATTACATTTACATTTACATTTACATTTAGGACATTTTGCAGACACTTTTATCCAAAGCGACTTACAATAAGTACATTTGTCATAAGAAGTGCAACAATATATCGCTGTCGGTATAGTAAGGATGTTCATAGAACCAAGTGCAAGTACAACAATCGCTAGGCTAACCGATTCCCCTTGTTACAGCAATGATAGCAGCTACTGCAGTTGCTACACAGTTAAGTGCTATAATACAATACAACACAATACAATACAATGTTGCTACACAGCTAAGTACTATAATACAATACAATACAATACAATGTACAATGGTGGCCAGAAGGGGGAGGGTGGCTATGCAGAGTCGAGGTGGACTCTGAACAGGTGAGTCTTGAGTCTTTTTCGGAAGATAGTGAGCGACTCTGCGGTCCTGAGAACGGCAGGCAGGGAGCTCGTTCCACCACTGAGGTCCCAAAACCGAGAAAAGTTGTGACTTTGCTGATCGACCGTTGCTAGCTCTTAGCGATGGCGGTACCAGACGCATATTATCAGGATAATGGCCCATCGCCAAGCAGGCTTTTCTCCCTGGCGCACTGTTGACTGGTTTAACAGAATGACGACAGGGAAGCGACGGCAAGCAGCCAATGGCATACAGAGTCATTCGAACTAGGCCCGTTGATCACGCCTCTTGTGCTGATGAAAATGAAAGCAGCCTCCAACGTACAATCTACAATTGAGCTTGGTTTTGCAATAACCGGCTATATCATTTAGACAAACCTCTGACTTCATAGCCCTTATAGAAAAACAGTTGGCCCTCATGCTCCATGTTCACATGATCGGTGTCACATGCTACACTGTACTTTGTGAATGTTTTTATGGCCTTTTCTAGGTACTCTTTAAACATACCCTCTGCCCATATGTTATTAATGCTGTCCACACTTTGTATAACTGAAGTTCAGTCAAACTGTGAGACTCACCTCCTCAGTCGGTTTCCCTTAGCCCCGGTCTCCTCTCCCCTCCTGTCCCGGGAGTGTCTGTCCCGGGGACAGCAGAGGGTGTCCTGCTCTGCCGGGGGGGACGGACTCCACTACAGCTGGAGTCTAGACGGACTCCCGCTGAACGACACGCGTCTCCTCTCCGGACCCGGTAGCGCTAGTGACGTCACTCTGGAGCCGGGCCGGTCGGGACTGCTCACCTGCTCGGTCCGCAACAACGTGAGCCACGCCGCGGCTAACATCACCTTGTCTGCGTGTGACGGTGAGTGACACACACAACGAGGGAAATGAATGAATGGAGCCTGGATTCAGTAGCGGTTGATTCATCACATGACCGGTCATTATTGTCTCTCATAGGGTTCATATATGTAAACCGTACATCAAATGTAACACATCAGAGTGGGTGCACAGAGACATCATTACCTTATGCCCTGAGATAGCAATAGGAACAGACGTCAATATGACGGGTAAGCAGACTAGCCCATAGATAAAAAATATATATATATATATATATATATATATATATATATATATATGGGTGTGTTTGTGTTTTATTTATCTATGGGCTAGTCTGCTTACCCATTATATATATATATGTGTGTGTGTGTGTGTGTGTGTGTATACATATGTGTGTATATATATGTGGGTATATATATGTGTGTATATATATATATGTGTGTGTGCATAAACTTTTATAAATAAATAACGGTAATCATCCATTTCATGGAATTTAATAACGCCATTATTAATGCAACGTTAAGTTAATGAAGATAATGATGCTATAGTCTGCCCTCCCATTTGTTTATGTATATATTTATAAATATCATTGTTCACTGTGCCTTTCTTTTCTTAGTCGCAGGGCACGTCCCTATAATCGCTGGTTCCCTGTCAGCGACGGCTCTGCTCCTGATAGTAGCATTGGGAGTCTACTGCGCAAAAAAGCACAAAACCTCGAAAGGTATGAATCCCCTTTGTTGCGTTGCCCTTAACAATGTACAGTATAATGTCGCACTAACATTACGGTCCAACACTGTAAGTAAGGGATAATCACCGAGAGGCAGGGCAATAGCCTAAACATTTTGATATGCCCGGCTCATGGACTGCTTACCTTCCACGAGTCGGGCATTTCAAACTGTTTATTGCCCTGCCTCTCGGTGATTATCCCGTTTATTCTACTTCTTGCTTGCCAACATAATAAAACAATTAAAATACTTTCATAATTATGCTTTTTCTTATTCGCATTGCATGCTTATTAAATGTATACTCTGTTTGAGTTCATCTCCCTCAAAATGTAGTCGCCTTTAATTACGATCGATCAAACATGTTCTGGCTAACTCAAAGGGGATTATCCCGCTTATACCATGGTCACTTGCCAAAGGAAAGAAATTAAGATAATTTATTCATATTATCAAGCGTTTTACAATCCAAATATAAAGTTTTTCACATGCCATAATTTAGTTTCCCTGGTAACGCTTGAGGGTTTGACTAATACCTGGAACAATCATTAACCTCCCGTATAAGGTTCTTATACAACGGAAACGTTTTTCACTCCTCCAGTAAATAGGACGGACCTTAGCTACGACTTGGCAACGGGAGGTATTCTGGTCTGCTGAGCTGTGAGCCAGAGAGCTAACGTTATGGATTGTACATATTTATAATTCGAAATTCATCATAGCCTTTATACCAAAGATACTCTAGGTCTATAGCATATAACCCCGTTGTCTGATTACAGTTTAATGCATTTTTCACAATTTACCAGGTATCGTTTTGAAGAATAATCATCGCGCCATTCGTTTCAATGGGAATCGCGACGGTCTATACTTTCAACATAAAGTATACATAATTATAACTGGAAATTCATCCCAGCCTTTATACCACATATACTATAGGGTCTATAGCATATAATACATTTTTCACAATTTACCAGCTCTCGTTTTGAAGGCTGAACAGACAATTTGGCTGGAACTACTTAGCAGGTGTCCATATATTAGGGATTAATGGACACCCAAAATATACAAGCGGCGTATTGATCTACTATTTGATGACGCTGTGCTCAGTCAGCAGCAAGTAGAACCGACAAGTCAGCGGGCAACCTGCCGGGTTAATGGCCTACTCCCAGCCAATCAGAATCAAGCATTCTTAAATTAAGTAGAATATGGAATTTAACGCTGACCACAGTTTAGGAGGTCATTCTGGAAGGCGATACTGGTTCTCAATATTGTTTGACGTTCTGTTCTCTCATTTCCTAATTTGCTCTTCCTCTCGATTCGTGCCGCTCTCCTCTCCACAGACACTACAGAAGCGGAAGACGCAACCTACGCAGAAGTCTCTGTGCAGGGGGAGGGGGAGGTGGAGTACGCGGCGGTCAGGGTGGCTCCAGGCCCCAGGCGGACGCTGGAGACCAATGTGGACGAGTGTGTGTACACTCAGCCCCGGAGGACGAGGCCCTGAGAGCTGTCAACACCCAGAAGGACGCGTCGACAGCGCTTTAGCCAGAGGGCCAGCAGCCTGTTGACCTTTGACCTGCCCGGGACACTTCTCTCCCTGCATCTGAAGGCCACTTCGTTGAAGTCCTGTTTTGAGAATGTTACTGTTTATTTGGCCGTTGTAACGTTTATATACATGTTCATGAAGCATTTCACATGTAGTTTAAAAGGTGTAGTTTCCATCATTCATCATATCGATTATTTTTTTTATTCATTATTACAATTATTTAGTTTTTACTCTGTTGTTCTTTTCCATGGTTGGTTGCAGCATAAAATGTTGCTTAAAAACTGATACCAGCAAATATTTATGATAGCTTGAGTCTTGAAAGCACTGTTCTGCATACCTATTATAATATAACTAGTATTTTTATTTAATACTATTCTGCATGTTTAACTAGGCTATTATTTTAATATAACTAGTATTTATTGAATACTATTCTGCATGTGTAACTATTATGTTATTATTATTACATTACTTTTGCATTTCATCCCCCCCACAAACACAGACTCAGAATCATAAAAAAGTCCAAAATTTAAAATAAAAGGGAGAATCTCATGGAAAATATTTTTTTTTTTGGCCTAAAAGAGAACAGAAACATTCAAGTTATTTGTACCTCGAATGGTTGACACCTCCGCAGATAGAGTGATGGCCATTTCATGGAAACCAATGACATAAGGGCTATGTTTTGGGCTACGTTTGCTTCTCTGCCGTCTCCAACTTCCCCCTTATGGCTCAGATTGCCCTGATAACACAAACCCTAACAACTAGACTTATAGGCAAGGGTCAGCCAGCAAAGAATGAATCACATTGCAGCACATTGGCAGTGAAAACATGACGGAGATACCCAGTTTATTTTCAGATTTTTACATTAGCGTACTAATTTAGCAGATGTTTTTATCTAAAGTGATGTAAATTATCATTCATGAGTAGGGTGGTAAGGCGTCTTGCAGTGGAATTTGAACCCTGAACCATTGGGCTGGGAGTCCCAACACCATGACCTCCACACTGCCCAAGGAGGTGTTGAACCCTCCCCTGTCAGACTGCCCTCCTGTTGATGAACCCTCTCCTGTCTGACTGCCCTCCTCCATGAAGCCCCTCACCCCGTTCCCCGCCTTATTTGTTGCCCTCAGTAAATCCCTAATTATCGTCAATTAGCGTCAGTGTCTGCCTTTGTTGAACATTTGGGTCCACACGTTCCACTTCTCCATTACAAATTTCTTTGTATTAATAATTATTGCATCTTAGAAGATGCCCAGTAACACAGTACTGTTTAACAGAACTGTGTTTCCTAGTAAGGTATTGGCCCTTTTAGTTCAGCTGTGGTGGGTATAAAGTTTGCTCAACGGTTGCACAACTTCCACTTCTGCGATGACAGGTGGGTCTCATTTAGGCTGGGTTGTGTGTTCCTGTGAACAGACTCAAGTCCTGGACTCCTCTGAGACCACGCTGAGGTCGAGATGCTCAACATGGGGGCTGTGCTGCTGTTACTAATTGGTGTGGCTGATGGTGAGATCTTTATGGCATAATAACTGTTTTAAATCTTTAATGTTTTTATGTCATTTCTGTCAGCTATGGTGATCTAGTTATGGTTTAAACATAAGTAGTTGTTTTTCAATATTTGTTGGGTTCAAACGATCATTTTGGTCATACTTTTATTTGGAGTAAACTGAGTTCATTTACTTTCGAATATTAGATATATTGTTAGGGTGGGTACTAACCCACAACGTGAGGTTTTTCATGTTTATGAAATCATATGTATGTGAGGACAATTAAATCAACTAAAAGGTAATAAAATAATCTATGTTTATGAAATCATATGTATGTGAGGACAATTAAATCAACTAAAAAGTAATAAAATAATCTATGTTTCAGCCTCTATATTTAGTAGTACAATGTCTGCTCTCTGCAGCCGTTACTATTTTCAAATTTCCATCCCTCTTTAGTATAAGTAATGAGAGTTATTATACAGTGAGAGGTGGTCTGTGTATCTCAGTGAGATAGATCTCCTGTATTGTTTTACTCTCTCGTCTGTAAACCTCCAGCTGCCTAGACCTCACAACACCATCGCTACGTACTGAAGAAAAACTATGTTACAATAACAGACAACACTCGCTATTCAACTAATAGCAACACCAAAATATTTATGATAATGGACTTCAATGGGTCTGACAACGGTACACACTCAATGTGGAAGTACAGGATCAGAATGGAACTCCAGTAAAAAATATCAATTTTTATCTATCACTTCAAGGTGAGTGACAACATTACAGTAACATTTGATTTGTGGTCTAACTATTCATGAACAGGAATACAGATTAGAGGAAAACAGCAGGTTCGAAATCATTAAGGATTGTTTGGACAGATTAAGTATATTTTCATTTATATTAAAATCATATAGAAATTATCTAAATAAAATCAACCAATAATAAATATTGTATGTTTCAATATAGTTCATATGTTCTGCAATAGTTCATATGTTATTCAAAATGTCCATCCCTGTTATAGTACTAGTAAGAGATTTGTTGTAGTAAAAGTGAGAGTAGATCTGTGAATCTCAGGGAGATATATCTCCTGTATTGTTTTTTGTCCTCTGTAAACCTCCAGGTGTGAAGACCTTCTGCGACGCCACACAGCCACACATCACGAACCAGTGCTTTGGCTCTCTGGGAGGAACCGTGGAGGTCCTGCTGCCAACTAAGACCTCACAAGATGATATCTACAGACTGAAGAAAAACAATTACCAGAGTACAAAAGTCAGACAAAAAACGTTGATTATTCATTTAACGTCAGCACAGGAATATTTACCATAAACGACATCAACAGGACAGAGGATGGTACATATTCAATTGAAGCACGAAACATAAATGGAATTGATTTATCAAACATACAATTTAATTTATCCATTCAAGGTGAGTAGCTTTATCAATATTTCAGTAACATTTGATGCTTCATCTAATGATTGGTAAACAAAATTACAGATAAGAGCGAAGCGTTTAACATCAGTTATTAAGGATAATTTAGACATTAACCTCTGACTGCATAGCTCTTATAGATACACTGTTGGCTCTCAGGCTCCATGTTAACATGATTGGTAACGGCACATGCTATGCTGTATTTTGTGAATGTTTTGAAGGGCTTTTCTAGGTACTCTTTAAACAGTCCCTCTGCCCATTTATTATTAATGCTGTCAACATTTGATGTAAGGAGGGGGCTCTTGCCACTGCACAATTTGTGTATGTCGGCATAAAATATGTCAAGTACAGTAAACACTAGTTAGTCTGGGAGTAGGAGCCGGGGGGTTAAAGAGGTGGATACTTCTAATTATAATTGTATGAAGTTAAGTTTCTATGAGTTAATAACAGAAGGTTTCTGTTCAGTCAAACTGTGAGACTCTCCTCCTCAGTCGGTTTCCCTTAGCCCCGGTCTCCTCTCCCCTCCTGTCCCGGGAGTGTCTGTCCCGGGGACAGCAGAGGGTGTCCTGCTCTGCCGGGGGGGACGGACTCCACTACAGCTGGAGTCTAGACGGACTCCCGCTGAACGACACGCGTCTCCTCTCCGGACCCAGTAGCGCTAGTGACGTCACTCTGGAGCCGGGCCGGTCGGGACTGCTCACCTGCTCGGTCCACAACAACGTGAGCCACGCCGCGGCTAGCATCACCTTGTCTGAGTGTGACGGTGAGTGACAACACAACGAGAGAAATTAATGAATGGAGCTTGGATTCAGTAGCAGTTGATTCATCACATGACCGGTCACCATTGTCTCTCATCGGGTTCATATATGTAAACCGTACATCTAATGGAACGCATGTATCACAGTGGGTGCACAGAGACAACAATACCTTATGCTCTGAGACAGCTGTTGGACCAGACTTCAAAATAATGGGTAAGCAGACTAACCCATAGATAAATAAAAACACATATATTATATAAATAAATAGCTGTAAATCATTTCATGGAATTTAATGCGATATTAAGATAATGAAGATAATGATGCTATAGTCTGCCCCTGCTTTTGTCCATATATATATATATATATATATGCATATGTACTGTGTGTATATATATATATATTTATATTTCTTTATAAATATGTGTAAATATCATTGTCGACTGTGCCATACTTTTCTTTGTCACAGAGCTCGTTTCTATAATACTGGTTCCCATCACATGACCGGGCACCGTTGTCTACCTAGTGGCGCCCCAAGAGAGGGCAAGGGGGGCCGCAGTAATGCAATCTGTCCCCCATCAATGAACTCCTTCAAATGAAATATAACAAACCACAGTCCATCAGTATGTGATTCCCTTAGCTCTCATGTTGACATAGCTTTCAGCCAGCCGATAAACTACAACAGCACAGTATAATCCCTGATATTAGTTATGGATTTTGGTTTAGGTGGGCAACCCAACGCTATTCGGTGTCTGTCCACCCCTATGAAACCTTTCTGGGGAGGAGTTGAATAACCTCTGACTAACTTCTTCTTTCCTTCATCCCAGACCGCACCCCGTTCATTGCTCGTTCTCTGACGGTGGTGCTGCTGCTCCTAGCAGCATTTGGAGTCTACTGGGCACTAAAGTGCTTGACAAAGAGAGACACTTACACAGAGGGTCAATTATTAGGGAATTTACTGAGGGCAACAAATAAGGCGGGGAACGGGGCGAGGGGATTCATGGAGGAGGGCAGTCAGGGGAGGGTTCATCAACAGGAGGGCAGTCTGACAGGCGAGGGTTCGACACATCCTTGGGCAGTACGGAAGTCATGGTGTTGGACTCCCAGCCCAATGGTTCAGGGTTCAAATTCCACTGCAAGAAGCCTTACCACCCTACTCATGAATGTTTATTTACATCACTTTAGATAAAAACATCTGCTAAATGAGTACGCTAATGTAAAAATCAGAAAATAAACTTGGCATCTCCGTCATGTTTTCACTGCCAATGTGCTGCAATGTGAATCATTCTTTGCTGGTTGACCCTTGCCTATAAGTCCAGTTGTTAGGGTTTGTGTTATCAGGGCAATCTGAGCCACAAGGGGGAAGTTAGAGACGGCAGAGAAGCAGACACAGCTCAAGTGTTTGCCTCTTCTCATTGGTTCCCATGAAACGGCCTTGACTCTATCTGCAGAGGTGTCAACTGTTTAAGTTAAAAATAACTTGAATGTTTCTGTTCTCCTTTAGGTCAGTTAGCTCCTTTCTGTTTCCTTGCTTTGTCAATTAGTCCTGTCACCTGTGTCTTGTTGCTCTGGTCACATGACCAATCAAGCCATGTATTTAAGCCCTGCTTTTGCCCATGATCAGTGCTTAGTCTTTGATGTGCCATGTTTGTACTCCGACCCAAGCTAAAGTCTTGTATAGGACATTATTATTGATTCTCTGTGTTTTGACCGCTTGCCTGCTCTCTGGATTACCCACTTGGATTTGCCCCTTTGGTATGACGTTTTGAACTTTTGTCTTTTGACGAAGATCTACCTGTTTTTGAGTTTACCTTTTGCCTTCTCTGTTGGACTTTATGCCCTTTTTGGATTTTGCCCTCGTTTTGGAATTTTGTGATCTCCTGTGTTTTTGCCCAAAGACTTTGTTGTTATAAATAACCTTTCAGTTAACCCTCTCTGTACTTGAATCTATACCCTTCCCTTTTTGTTAATTGGGTTCAGAGTAGAACTGTGGATTCGCAGATCCGGGCTCGATTCCCAACTGTGACAATATGAGTCTGTGTGGGGGAAGCAATGCATTTACATGCGTATATATAGATATGCATTTAAGTTATATTATAATAGTTACACATGCAGAATAGTATTAAATATTATAATAGGGATGCAGAACAGTGCTTTCGAGACTCAAGCTATCATAAATATTTTCTGGTATCCGTTTTTAAGCAACATTTTATGCTGCAACCAACTATGGACAAGAACAACAGAGTAAAAACGAAATAATTGTAATGAATAAAAAAGAAATCGATATGATGGAAACTACACCTTTTAAACTACATGTGAACGGCTTCATGAACATGCATATAAACATGACAACGGCCGAATAAACAGTAACATTCTCAAAACAGGACTTCAACGAAGTGGCCTTCAGATGCAGCGAGAGAAGTGTCCCTGGCAGGTCAAAGGTCTGTCCGCGCCTCCTTCTGGGTGTTCACAGCTCTCAGGGCCTCGTCCTCCGGGGCTGAGCGTCCACACACTCGTCCACTTTGGTCTCCAGCGTCCGCCTGGAGCCTGGAGCCAACCTGACCGCCCCGTACTCCCCCTCCTTCCCCCCTGCCCTCCCGCTGCCCCCGACGTTGGAGCACAGAGACGTCTATGTAGGTTACATCTTCCGCTTCTGTGGTGTCTGCGGAGAGGAGAGCGGCACGAATGGAGAGGAAGAGCGAATGAGGAAATGAGGGAACAGAACGCCAACCAAGAATAATTACTGTTAGTGTTGAAGTATCGCCCTCAGAATGTCCTCCTTAACTCTGTTCTGCTCTGTAAATATTAATATATTGTGGAGGTCCAGGAGAAGCTCAGCTCCCCCTATGGGCTGAGGAGGGACAGTGCAAGCGGGCAGGTAGAATGCATTTGGTGAAAGTGATTGACAATCATAATCATCACCATCAGCTGCTGCGGTCAAGGGAGCAATAGGAGAATTATTGGATGTTTTGACATGATTTAACATGAATTCACAATTTCTTTCCTCATTCCTTTCTACTAAGAACTAAAGATTTCTGAAACGCCGGTTATGTGTTGTGTCAACGGGGAGAAACTGGGTTTTAGGTTCTGAAGCGTCACATTATGCGCCAGGAAATGCTTAACGTCATATGAGCGCCCTATGTTTACAGTTTGTTTGTTACAGGAAGACGTTATTCGTTGTTGTTGGTTCTGAGGATTCTGATTGGCTTGCATGGCTTTATCCTTCTCCCTACACTGCCGCCCATAGGTTTGGCATAGTTATAATGCTGCTTGACGGCGTATTTATGCGTCTCGATGTAAACGACAACTTTTTTGAAAACGATGTGTGCACAATGTTATTTTTGAAAATGGAGGGGGGGGGAATATTATTTTCTATAAATACCCTGCTACGTATAAACGTGGCCTTAGAAGATGTACAGTATCACAGTACTGTCTACTGTCTTCATCCTAATAAGGTATTGGCCCTTTTAGTTCAGTTGTGGTGGGTATAAAGTTTGCTCAGCGGACGCACAACTTCCACATTTGCGATGACATGTGTGTCTCATATAGGCTGGGTTGTGTGTTCCTGTGAACAGACTCAAGTCCTGGACTCCACTGAGACCACACTGAGGTCGAGATGCTCAACATTGGGGCTGTGCTGCTGTTACTAATTGGTGCGGCTGATGGTGAGATCTTTATGGCATTATTACAGTTTTAAATCTTTATGTATTTTATGTTAATGATTCAGCTATAGTTTTGTGGTTATTGGTTTGAACACAAGGAGTTGCTTTTTAACATTATCAGGGTTGAACCAATTTCGTTTTATCGTATGTTAATTCTGGATAAATTTGGGTCCTACGAAATCCTTAGGAACCCTATTGTAATCGTTGGTATTATTATTTTTTTCCTGACAAAATAATAATAATAATTTTATGATAATAATAATAATAATTCATTTTATTTGTTGAGCACTCTTCATTCTAGCAGAATCTCAGAGTGCTAGTATACAATTTTTAAAAAGTAGGAAATGCCTTTATGAATAAAAAGGTTTTTAGGCCAGTCTTAAAACAGGCTAGTGTTTGTGTTGCCCTTAAGTGGTCCGGGAGGCTGTTCCACAGTCGAGGGGCTGCAGCGGCGAAGGCCCTGTCGCCCATGGTGCGTAGCCTGGTGTTTGGGATCTGCAGGGACAGACTGTTATTGGATCTGAGGGGGCGGGTTGATGTTTGGGGAGTGATGAGTTCTTGCAGGTAAGGGGGGGCATGACCGTTTATATCCGTTTATATCAGGCCATATCTGCGGAACCCGTAAAGGGACATGGGATAAGAAAAAAAAATTAACGTTTCTCGTTCGCACGAGAGAGTATCTGGTGCGCACGAAAAAAGTATCTGGTGCGCACCAGAAGGTATTTCGTTAGTACGAGAAAGTATCTGGTGCGCACGAGAAAGTATCTGGTGCGAACGAGAAAATAGGTTGTGCGCACGAGAAAGTATCTCATGAGCACGAGAAAGTATCGTGTGTGTGTGTGTGTGTGTGTGTGTGTGTGTGTGTGTGTGTGTGTGTGTGTGTGTGTGTGTGTGTGTGTGTGTGTGTGTGTGTGTGTGTGTGTGTGTGTGTGTGAGGAGAGCGTGGCGAGGCGAGCGAGGCGAGAGAGGGCTAGGAGGTGCGAGGCGAGAGGGCGAGGCGAGCGAGCGAGGCGAGAGAGCGAGCCAGTTTAGTGAAGTAGCCTACTAAACGAGTCCAGTCAGTGGCGGTTTTAGGTACGGGCGAACCAGGCAGCCGCCCGGGGCGGCATATTTGTGGGGGGCGCCAAGTCACATGGGGGGCGCCACGAGCAGTAAAAAAGATATCGTGCTGCGTAGCGGTTATCAATGAAGTACTACATAACATTGTGTTGGGAATAGGTATTTTGGCGCCCCCTCTGGCTGCAGGCGCACACCTGCTCGTTGAGAAGGTGCCGTGCGCAGACGGAATGAAACCCCCACTGAAGCCCGTAGGTGCACGATACCACGGTACCCCCCCTCCGCTTGAAGATAGTCTTGCCCGGGGCGCAACTGGACGTAGAACCGCCACTGAGTCCAGTTGTGTGTAAGAATAAAGCAAGGGCCTTATATTGCATAGGGTCGAACGTAACCTATGTCCCGACCAACTTTGGGAAAGAAAGGATTGTTTATACCAATATTTTGATTTATTATTTAATATAACGAAAAGAGAGCGCAAGAGAGTATAGGCCTACCTGCTCCAATAGTGCGAGATAAAAATAAGCACATTAATTTGAATGATTTTAGCTTGTGTGTAATTTATCACGGGTACGGGCACACATAAGCGGGCACAGATAAGCATACTCCATAAGCTTAATTCATTCCAATTAATGTTTTGTTTTTTTATCTCGCACTATTGGAGCACGTATAGCATACTCTCTTACCTCCAACTACGAGAAGGTTAGGGTTACACCTTTCCTGCTGTCGGCTCCCAGACCAAGGAGCACAGGGGAGACGCTCCCTCCAGGGCCGATGCTCAGGGGCAACACCCTTCACTTTGACCAGCAGTGGGTCTGCTTATTAGGGGCGGAGCCAGACTTTGTGTACATCCGGGGCTTAGCCCTGAGGGGGGTCCTGGGGTCCTCCCCCCCCCAAAAAAAGTGAATCTCTAAAATGCGATTCCCTGCATTCTAGTCCATTTTAGGGTGACCTGTTGGATATTGGCAAACCCTAAATCCCTTTTAATTCGTAGGCTACATTTTCAGTTGCAGGGCATGCTCAAGACAATACAATTTAATGTAAAAAAGTGTAAAAAAAGATTTTTATGTAAACTACAATGGCAAAATTGAGACTTATACATTTGAGACTAACTTTCAGTAGATTCAAGGTAGGATTCCAGAGATGGATTGTTTGTTTGCTTTTTTGTATTTTAGAAATTGGTATTCCCACTGTGCTAAGCCAACAATAGGCCAATGATTTTGTAGCAGGTATCATCCATGCTGTTGCATGTCCTTTCCACTAGATGGCAATGACAATTCAAACCTTAAAATAGAACTGGGGCGCTACAACAAGTGCAAAGTACTCGACAGGCTTCAATTTCCACTAGGAAAGTGCAATATTGATACAACTTGTTATATATGCACCATTGTCATGATGAACAACTTTCACACCAAAACCCATACAGTCAGACCATTTGGATATAGTGCAGTGACCACAACTTGACCACACATCCACACATTAACTCCTTGGGTGCCGAATATGGTAAAAGCTGCAAACTTAGCACACATGTACCAGGTGACTGTGGGACTATATGGTGTGAAATTCATAGCAAAAAGGCGAAAGACGGCTGAGATATGAATTCTAAAGTGATATACATGCATATGTACACACCTCTACAACACGTTTAAACAGCTCTAACATTGCATTCAAAACACGTCGGCTCAGCTGTATGAATATGAAGCTGTTGGTGATTAAGAGGAGATTCCATAATAGACCCATGCCAAATTTATAGTCTATTTCTGTAAAAACAACAAAAAAACGTTTGTTTGAAGTTCTCCCTTCTGAACCGCGGCCTCTCTACAATGCAGGCTGGGCCTTAAAGCGGTACACACGTAATTTCGCAAACATCTGCTTGACAGTGGATTTTGACACAGTATGCTTTACATGGTTGGTTTTAGTTTATAAGGCATACCAATGCCATATTACCATACCGACCAAAATATACTCTAATCTGCCCTTGGCAGTCTACGGTCATACGGTCGGTCAAAAAGTCATACTGTCGGTCATACGGTCATACTGTCGGTCATACGGTCAAACTGTTGGTCATACAGTCATACGTTCATACAGTAGGACCCTGTCATGGTTGCTTGCAACTATATTAAATGTTCTTAGGATTGTTGTCCTCACAATTGAACCAACCAGGTCGTCTCGATCCTTCAGGTTTGATTGGATTGGTGGTAACAATTGTAATACAATTATAGTAAACCAAATAAGTTTACGTCAGTGTGCAGAAATCTATATTGAGAACTATGTAGATGTCACAGTGTATGATTTGGGAAAACAATCATGAACTACTATAAGTTCCCACTGAGTCACAATTGTGCTTCTTTATTCAGCGATCAGATGTCAGGAATCTAAGTGACCCTCATTTGGAAGAGCAGCTTCCAAATCGATGGACGGGTTATGATGCGCAATACCAGTGCAGAGAAGGCTTCACCCCAACTGATGGTGGTCAGGCTACATGCACGGAAGACGGATGGTCACCAAACCCACTCTGTAAAGGTATTTTCATTGGATTGGATTTTTATTGATAAGTGCATAATTAGTTAAATGTGGTTTCTTGTATTTTCTACATTGTTGTTAATTTACAGTCAATGTAGAGTTTATAGAATTCTAAAGATACTATGTTACACAGGCTGTGTATTCTGCAGACCACTCGTTGTCGTTGTTGTGTCAGGCTGTGAATGTGCGTGCATGCTCTGCTTAGGCTGAATCGCAAAAGCGTCAAGACAAATCTGATCAGCCAATACAATAGGCCAATGATTTTGTAGCAGGTACTATCCATGCTGTTGCATGTCCTTTCCACTAGAAGGCAATGACAGTTCAAACCTAAAAAAAGATCCAGGGCTTTTGAAGTGAGATTCGGGGCTTGAGTCCCGAAAGCCCCCCCCCTGACGTCGAACACACACACACACACACACACACACACACACACACACACACACACACACACACACACACACACACACACACACACACACACACACACACACACACACACACACACACACACACACACACTCTGCCAGTGATATGTGTACGAGATAGGCCTACTTTCTCGTGCTCACGAGATACTTTCTCTCAAGCACCAGATACTTTCTCGTGAGCACCAGATACTTTCTCGTGAGCACCAGATACTTTCTCGTGCTCACGAGAAACGTTCAATTATTTATTTTTTACCCCATGTCCCTTTACGTCTTCCGTACATGTCTCAAAAAGCTACATCGTCAAAGGTTCTGAACATTGGCAGGCTTGTAGAACTCGTCAAATGAGTTAGGATAATGGTTACAAAGGATATGGGCCCATGGTGGCACTACAACAAGTGCAACATACTCAACAGGCTTCATTTTCCACTAGGGAAGTGCAATATTGATAAAACTTGTTATATATGCACCATCTTCATGATGAACAACTTTCACACCACAACCCATACAGTCAGACCATTTGGATATAGTGCAGTGACCACAACTTGACCACACACCCACATTAACTCCTTTGGTGCCGAATATGGTAAAAGCTGCAAACTAAGCACACATGTACCAGGTGACTGTGGGACTATATGGTGTGAAATTCATTGCAAAAAGGCCAAAGACGGCAGAGATATGAATTCCAAAGTGATGTACATGCATATGTATGCACCTCTACAACACGTTTAAACAGCTTTAACATTGCATTTAAAACACCTAGGCTCAGCTGTATGAATATCAAGCTGTTGAATATGGTGATTAAGAGGAGATTCCATAGTATACCCATGCCAAATTTAAAGTCTATTTCTGGAAAAACAACAAAAAAACATTTGTTTTAAGTTGTCCCTTCTGAACCACGGCCTCTCTACAATGCAGGCTGAGCCTTAAAGCGGTACACACGTAATTTCGCAAACATCTGCTTGACAGAGGATTTTGACAGAGTATGCTTTACATGGTTGGTTTTAGTTTGTAAGGTATACCAATGCCATATTACCATACCGACCAAGCTCACCATTACTCCAAGAACGGAAGACTTCTATTTCTCAAAATATACTCAAATCTGCCCTTGGCAGTCTACGGTCATACGGTCGGTCAAAAGGTCATACTGTCGGTCATACGGTCAAACTGTTGGTCATACGGTCATACAGTAGGACCCTGTCTTGGTTGCTTGCAACTATATTAAATGTTCTTAGGATTGTTGTCCTCACAATTGAACCAACCAGGTCGTCTCAATCCTTCAGGTTTGATTGGATTGGTGGTAACAATTGTAATACAATTGAAGTAAACCAAATAAGTTTATGTAAGTGCACAGAAATCTATATTGAGAACTATGTAGATGTCACAGTGTATGATTTGGGAAAACAATCATGAACTACTTTAAGTTCCCACTGAGTCACAATTGTGCTTCTTTATTCAGCGATCAGATGTCAGGATCCAAGTGACCCTCATTTAGAAGAGCAGCTTCCAAATCGATGGGTGGGTGATGATGCGCAATACCAGTGCAGAGAAGGCTTCACCCCAACTGATGGTCGGGCTACATGCACGGAAAACGGATGGACACCAAACCCACTCTGTAAAGGTATTTTCATTGGATTGGATTTTTATTGATAGGTGCATAATTAGTCATGTGTGGTTTCTTGTATTTTCTACATTGTTGTTAATTTACAGTCAATGTAGAGTTTATAGAATTCTAAAGATACTATGTTACACAGGCTCTGTATTCTGCAGAGCACTCGTTGTCGTTGTTGTATCAGGCTGTGAATGTGCGTGCATGCTCTGCTTAGGCTGAATCGCAAAAGCGGTAAGACAAATCTGATCAGCCAATACAATAGGCCAATGATTTTGTAGCAGGTACTATCCATGCTGTTGCATGTCCTTTCCACTAGAAGGCAATGACAGTTCAAACCTAAAAAAAGATCCAGGGCTTTTGAAGTGAGATTCGGGGCTTGAGTCCCGAAAGCCCCCCCCCTGACGTTGATCACACACACACACACACACACACACACACACACACACACACACACACACACACACACACACACACACACACACACACACACACACACACACACACACACACACACACACACACTGCCAGTGATATGTGTATGAGATAGGCCTACTTTCTCGTGCTCACGAGATACTTTTATCCCAAGCACCAGATACTTTCTCGTGAGCACCAGATACTATCTCGTGAGCACCAGATACTTTCTCGTGTGCACCGGATACTTTCTCGTGCTCACGAGAAACGTTCAATTATTTATTTTTTACCCCATGTCCCTTTACGTCTTCCGTACATTTCTCAAAAAGCTACATGGTCAAAGGTTCTGAACATTGGCAGGCTTGTAGAACTCATAAAATGAGTTAGGATAATGGTTACAAAGGATATGGGCCTATGTTGGCACTACAACAAGTGCAACATACTCAACAGGTTTCATTTTCCACTAGGAAAGTGCAATATTGATAAAACTTGTTATAGAGTATATGCACCATTTTCATGATGAACAACTTTCACACCACAACCCATACAGTCAGACCATTTGGATATAGTGCAGTGACCACAACTTGACCACACACCCACATTAACTCCTTTGGTGCAGAATATGGTAAAAGCTGCATACTTAGCACACATGTACCAGGTGACTGTGGGACTATATGTGGTGAAATTCATAGCAAAAAGGCCAAAGACGGCAGAGATATGAATTCTAAATTGATGTACATGCATATGTATACACCTCTACAACACGTTTAAACAGCTCTAACATTGCATTCTAAACACCTAGGCTGAGCTGTATGAATATGAAGCTGTTGAATATGGTGATTAAGAGGAGATTCCATAGTATACCCATGCCAAATTTAAAGCCTATTTCTGGAAAACAACAAAAAAACATTTGTTTTAAGTTGTCCCTTCTGAACCGCGGCCTCTCTACAATGCAGGCTGGGCCTTAAAGCGGTACACACGTAATTTCGCAAACATCTGCTTGACAGTGGATTTTGACACAGTATGCTTTACATGGTTGGTTTTAGTTTATAAGGCATACCAATGCCATATTACCATACCGACCAAAATATACTCTAATCTGCCCATGGCGGTCTACGGTCATACGGTCGGTCAAAAAGTCATACTGTCGGTCATACGGTCATACTGTCGGTCATACGGTCAAACTGTTGGTCATACAGTCATACGGCCATACAGTAGGACCCTGTCTTGGTTGCTTGCAACTATATTAAATGTTCTTAGGATTGTTGTCCTCACAATTGAACCAACCAGGTCGTCTCGATCCTTCAGGTTTGATTGGATTGGTGGTAACAATTGTAATACAATTATAGTAAACCAAATAAGTTTTTCGGGCATTTAGTTGTAGATGCATAAATGTTCTTAGGATTGTTGTCCTCATCAGTGAACCAACCAGGTCATCTCGATCCTTCAGGTTTTATTTGATTGGTGTGTTTTCTTAACAATTGTAATACAATTAAAATAAACCTATTACGTTTTTGCAAGTGCGCAGAAATATATATTGTGAACTTTGTAGATGTCAGTGTATGATTAGGGAAAACAATCATGAACTACTATAAGTTCCCACTGAGTCACAATTGTGCTTCTTTATTCAGAGATCAGATGTGAGAATCCAAATGACCCTAATTTGAAACGACAGCTTCCAAGTAAAAGGATCGGTGATTATGTGCGATACCAGTGCAGAGAAGGCTTCACCCCAACTGATGGTGGTCAGGCTACATGCACGGAAAACGGATGGACACCAAA
Organism: Gadus morhua; assembly: GCF_902167405.1. Taxonomy (NCBI): domain Eukaryota; kingdom Metazoa; phylum Chordata; class Actinopteri; order Gadiformes; family Gadidae; genus Gadus; species Gadus morhua. The sequence goes on from NC_044057.1 coordinate 25,196,031, forward strand.
CCCACTTTGTGAAGTTATTTTCATGGGGAATTTTTATTGATGTGTGCATATTAGGTTATGTCTGGTTTCTTGCATTTTCTACATTGTTGTACAGGTCTGTCAACGTTCTCATAAACATTGACCTCGACCCTTCTGAACAGGGCCAGACATATTGTAGAGAGACAGCGACTCCTATTGAACGTAATGTGACAGGAAAACGACTGAAGTACCATTTTAAAAATACAGAAAGGGAAGAAGAAGTGGGCATGTCAAGCTGGATTTTGCTGTCAACAATGCCTTGACTGTGCATTTGTGATGCCACCCACTGGATCCCAAGCAATCTTCCTATCTTTAAGAAAGGGACGGACAGATCTTTGTGACAAATATATAGCTCTCCGTGGTTCTTCTGAAACGCATAATCTGAATATGCCTTAAAATAACTTAATCCTGTTGCCTCTTTGACTGTGTATCAAACAGCAAGCTCTAGCCTATGATTGCAACAGTGCCACACAAGAAGGTCAGGGTAGAGCTTCTTTAATTATGTGGCAGCTAATGGGCACTCTGCCAATCGATATTTATGTTGTATAACTCTAGTTCTGAGATTGTATGCGTAGCCGTCTAGGCTTCTTATTGCATTAGATCCTCAGACGAACACGGGAATACAATCAAACTATACTTCTCTTTAAACTGCCGCTGTTTGGTCTGGGCATTTGATTTATTTTTACTGGACTCCCCAAACCTTTATTCCGGAGCAACAGAATCGGGAGGTTATAAGCCATTCATCAATGTTTTATAGCAACTGGCTGCATTTGGTTTGCTCGTAGTTTTGACATGAACTACAATGCACTGTGAATTTGAAGTAGTGTTACCGTTGATACCTGCTATGAGGGGGGAGAACTTGCTGGGCGTGCACACAGTCTACCATTTATGCAATGGGAATGATTGTGTTGACTGTGTAGACATGTTCATTTTTTTCCTAGGAAAATGTGATACCGTATTCTCTCTGTATAGTAACATGCAGGCTCTGAAACCTTGGTTGTATGACATGTCACAAGGTTCCCTTATAAGTGTGGTGAGGGTCCATGTTTTACGTGAAAGTGGTAATAGCTGCAAACTCGGCACACATGTACCAGGTGACTGGTGGGACTTTATGGTGTTAAATGCATAGCAATAAGGTGAAAGACAGCAGAGATTTACATTTTAAAGTTAAATACATGCATATGTATACAGCTCTACAACATGTTTTAACAACTCTAACATTGCATCCAAAACACGTAGACTCAGACTCGGCCATATCTCAAAAACGACATGGTAAAAAGTTCTGGCAGGCTTGTAGAAATTGTGAAATGAGTTAAGGAATCAAAAGATGTGCCAGAATACCAAATAGGTGGCGCAATAATATGGCCTCGAAGTTCAACATTTCAACAGGCTCAGGTCATTACAACTAGGAAAGTGCAAGATGCAGGAAACCTGGTACACATGCATGTATTTCTCATAATATACGCTAATCTGCCCTTGGCAGTCTACGGTCATACTGTCAGTCATACTGTCGGTCATACTGTCATAATGTCGGTCATACTGTCATACTGTCATAATGTCGATCATACTGTCGGTCATACTGTCGGTCATACTGTCATACTGTCATACTGTCTGTCATACTGTCGGCCATACTGTCATACTGTCTGTCATGCTGTCATTATGTCGGTCATACTGGCTCACTGTCTGTCATACTGTCATACTGTCGGTCATACTGTCTGTCATACTGTCGGCCATACTGTCATACTGTCGGTCATACTGTCTGTCATACGCTCATCCAGTCGGACAGTTGGACCCCGTCATCGTTGCTTGCAGCTATATTTAGGGGTCCTACGAAATCCGTAGGAACCCTATTGTAAACGTTAGTATTATTTTTTTTTTCCTGACAAAATCTTCCATGTCCAGTGATATGGTTTGGGCTGTTGGATTCAGTGGAGTCTCAGCTTTCATATGACATATATCGTTCATGTATATCAAGGATTAGCAACAATATAATTTTAATGTGCATGTGCACAGCTATGAAATACTTACCTCATGTTGCTGCATGCTTCTTATTTAGTTTGAGGTTGGAATTGTCTGTCGATTAGCTAACAATGGTTATGATAGACTAAAACTAAAGTATCTTATCTTGATTGTGTTGTGTCATGTGACTACTTGAGTCACATGTGTTTAAACCCGACAAAGTCTTTGAAATGGTCTTTCAAAAAATTCTATGCATGTCGACGATTCCAGTGAAATCATACTGTAACTGTTTGACAGTTGGCATAGGCCTACATGATAAACTTTAACATTTAAAAATGTTAAAATTGTTCAAAGCTAGTTTGACCCAATTTTAAGACCATAAGTGGTGACAAAGGGCTTTGTCAGGCACAGACATCAATATGAGGGCTATTGACTGCTGGGTAATGGCAATATTAATTTGTTATCTTACTTTTCTATTTGCAGAAGTGACATGTCAACTGCCGCAAGTGACAGGAACAACTTATCCTGATGCAAAGAGAGACCGATTTTCCCCAGGAGAAACCGTTTGGGTGAAATGCGACCGAGGCCGTTGGTTTTCCTATGATGATCAGCAAACCCAGAGAACAATTACTTGTACAGGAAGTGGGGAATGGGATACAGCTGCAATATGCCAAGGTAGGCAACATTACTTTCACGCATCAATTAGTTGTAGATGTATAAACGTTCTTAGGATTGTTGGCCTCTTAAGTGAACCAACCAGGTCGTCTTGATCCTTCAGGTTTGATTGGATTGGTGTGTTTTTTTTGGATTGGTGTGCTCTGCAGCACACCTGAAAGCTGAGGCACAGTATTGCATTAAGTGGAACATCTTCATCAACATCTTTCCTTCCTAATTATGTCATATTTATACATCTTGTGTTCTTGACTTTTAATTTTGCACGGACCCCGTTAATCACCGCTTGCGGTTATATTTGATTTTCAGTTTGTTGCATCATCAATAGATGAGGAAATTAATGTTTGGTTTTGGGTTAACATCGTGTGTGCCCTTTTTTTTTGTTTTTCAGTGATCCCTTCATGCAATTTACCAACAACAGTAGAGAATGCAGACATTACTGAAAAGATTCAGGAGGTCTACAATCATGGAGCAGAAGTAACCTACGCATGCCGTACCAATTACAGGATGGAAGGAGAGAGAACAATTAGATGCCGAAGGGGTCAATGGAGTCCAAGAACTCCTACTTGCATCAGTAAGTGTATTTTTTTAATGGCATTGCACACAAATCTAAGAGTTCTTGCACTGCGACAACTAAGGTGGTAGCGGTGACCCGGGACCGTGGACGTTAGCATCGCGCATTCGCTCTCTTTTTCAGAACCATTATTTCAAATTGATTTGATTCGGGTGATATCTGATTATCATTTCTGCCTACATTGTTATTATGCGCTTAAAATACAACAATCATCCAAGTGATCTTCAAGTGATCAGAGGAAGACTCATGCTTACTAACTATGCCTTTAAAGATCACTTATTATAATGTTGTATTTATTTTTATGTACGGGGTGCTTTCAGGGGTTGAGTGGACCTACACCCCACCATGAATTGCACCCAAGTCCATAGCAGAGCAATATGTACCCCTTAAGTACTCATAGTAGTCATACGTTCATACAGTCGTACCCCGTCTTAATAATAACCTTTGAAACCTTCTCTTACTGACTATCCAGGATATGTAAACACTGAGTTTAGCTGCAAAATGGTGCCCGGACACTACATTATCAAACACAATTTGGACAAAATTACTTGAAGTAACTTGAAGAAGTGAAGTTTATTCAAATAAAACATGTCAGAGAGTGATATTGTTTAGACTGTTGGAATCAGCGGAGTCTCAGCTTTCATATGATATATTGTTTGTGTATATCAAGGATTATCAACAATATCATTTTAATGTGCATGTGCACAGCTATGAAATCCCTACCTCTTGTTGCTGCATGCTTCTTATTTAGCTTGACGTTGGAATTGTCCATTGGTTAGCTAACAACGGTTTAGATAGACTAAAACTAAAGTATCTAATCTTTCCCAATTTTAAGACCATAAGTGGCTGCAGTGTAGCCTGTCTAATTCAGGGCTTTGTCAGGCACAGACATCAATATGGGGGCTTTTAACTGCTGGGTAATGGCAATATTAATTTGTTATCCTACGTTTTGATTTTCAGGAGTGACATGTCAACTGCCACAAGTGAACGGAAACACTTATCCTGGTGTAAATAAAGAGATATTTTTACCAGGAGAAACCGTTTGGGTGAAATGCAACCAAGGCTGCTGGTTTTCCTACAAAGATCGGCGAACCCAGAAAACAATTACTTGTGCAGGAAGTGGGCAATGGGATACAGCTGCAATATGCCAAGGTAGGCAACATTATTTTCGGGCATCAATTAGTTGTGGATGTATAAATGTTCTTAGGATTGTTGTCCTCATAAGTGAACCAACCAGGTCATCTCAATCCTTCAGGTTTGATTGGATTGGTGTGTTTTTTTAACAATTGTAATACAATTAAAATAAACCTAAGAAGTTTACGCAAGTAAGCAGAAATCTATATTGAGAACTATGTAGATGTCACAGTGTATGATTTGGGAAAACAATCATAACTACTATAAGTTCCCACTGAGTCACAATTGTGCGATCGAATGTCAGGATCCAAGTGACCCTAATTTGAAAGAACGGCTTCAAAGTCGATGGATGGGTAGTTATGCGCAATATCAGTGCAAAGAAGGCTTCACACCAACTGATGGTCAGGCTAGATGCACGGAAAACGGATGGACACCAAACCCACTCTGTAAAGGTATTTTCATGGGGGATTTTTATTGATAGGTTCATATTTAGTTACATGTGGTTTCTTTCATTTTCTACATTGTTGTTAACTTATAGTCAATGTAGAGTTGATAGAATTCTAAAGATGCTATGTTACACAGGCTTTGTATTCTGCAGACCACTCTAGAACTTGTTTGTTGTGATTGTGCGTGCATGCTCTGCTTAGGCTGAATCGCAAAAGCGTCAAGACAAATCTGATCGGCCAATGCACATTGAAGATAAATAAAATAATTTAAAAATTACTAAAATTATCGCTCTCTTCATCCCATCCCCCAAACATGACACACAAAATGTTGTGGAACAGATAAATAATGCCTATAAATAGGCGTCAGTTAACGCCTAATCAGCAGGCAAATACTAGGTGTGTGAGTGTCTGTACTGAGGTTGATTGTTGTTTAAAGCAGCCTCACCTGGCCCAAGTCACACAGATTGGACTCTGGGGCAGGTTGAGGCTGCACACCTGTTGGTCATTGAGTAATCAATGCACTAAAAAAAGGAGATGTGTTTAATTCCAAAGTCAATCAAGGCTCAGTGCCATCTAAGCAATCACATTTAGATGTCTACACAATTGCCAAGAGTGCAAGTGAGTTTATGGAAGTTTTAAGCTCAGTTTCATTGTATTCTATTAAAGCCATTCAGCATAGTTTAGCCCAGTGCAAAATCATCAGCCGTTAACATGAGTAGCACAGGCAGGACTTCAGTGTTCTGTTTTTCTTGTTTTTCCTTTTTTTACCTTGTTTGTCTTTCAGTTTGTTGCATCATCACTAGATGAGGAAATTAATGTTTGGTTTTGGGTTAACATCGTGTGTGCCCTTTCTGTTTTGTTTTTCAGTGATCCCTCCATGCAATTTACCAACAACAGTAGAGAATGCAGACATTACTGAAAATCAACAAGTGGTCTACAATCATGGAGCCGCAGTCACCTACGCATGCCATAAAAATTACAGAATGGAAGGAGAGGGAACAATTAGATGCCAAAATGGTCAATGGAGTCCAAATACTCCTACTTGCATCGGTAAGTGTTTTTTTCTAATGGCATTGCACACAAATCTAGGATTTCTTGCACTGCGACAACTAAGGTCGTAGCGGTGACCCGGGACCATGGACGTTAGCATCGCGGATTCGCTCTCTTTTTCAGAACCATTAATTCAAATTTATTTGATTCGGATGATATCTGATTATCATATCTGCCTACATTGTTATTATGCTCTTAAAATACAACAATCATCCAAGTGATTTTCAAGTGATCAGAGGAGGACTCATGCTTACTAACTATGCCTTTAAAGATCACTTATTATAATGTTGTATTTATTTTTATGTACCGGGCGCTTTCAGGGGTTGAGTGGACCCACACCCCACCATGATTTGCACCAAAGTCACCAAAGTATAACATGAGCGCCACTAACCCTTACTTTATTGTCCAAATTATTGTTGAACATGAAGAAGTGTGTGTGCTCCTCCGCTTTTTTACGAGTAACTAAGCGGTCTACGAGGGAAGTCTCCCTTTTTGTTTTATTTTGTAATGAGTTGGTGTAGGCAGGAATCTCGGTCTTTGTTCTAGAGGGCATGTATGCTTAATAGATATAGTGCCGCTGGGACCTGGCTTGATATGGTCAATGTGTATAATAAAAGTACCGTGAGGAGAATCCCACATGTTGCCTACCGTGACCTCATGCTAACCGTAGCTATTGCTATCAGACCATAACCTTAACCTGCACCATCCCACGTTACAGTGTGCACTGAAATGTCAGCAATGCACCATGCATGGTCTTGCAGGGCCTTCCGGGTCAGGTCATTCAGGGGACTGGCCAGAGTGGCGAAGCCGGAGATAAACCTCTGGTAGTACCCTACCAGACCAAGGAACGATTTCCCCAGTTTTTTCGAGGTGGGGCGGGGCCAGTCCCTAATGGTGGCGACCTTGCTCTCCTGGGGTCGGACGTTCCCCCGTCTGACTTGGTACCCCAGGTAGGACGTCTCCTCCAGTCCCAGGCGGCACTTGGCTGTGAGTCCAGCCCTCCTCAACTCCCCGAAGACCACCCGCAACTGTCGGAGGTGGACATCCCAGCAGGAGCTGTGGATGATCATCCTCTGGTCCATCATCCTCTGAAACGTGGCGGGTGCGCCGTGGACGCCGAACGGGAGGACCGTATACTAGTAAAGACCCCCCGAGGTCCCCCACCCTGTCGACCACCTCGTAGGGCCCCTGCCACTTGGCCAAGAACTTGCACTCTGCCGTTGGTATGAGTACCAGGACCAGGTCGCCGAAATATGCACAGCTGGGCTCCCCGGTTGTAGACACTCTAAAATCCGGTCTCTGGTTTTGTCCATGCCTAGTGGGCTCCTAACAGATGGGAGTGTGCCATGAACAGTACTTTGCTGATATAAGGTTGGGGTACCACCAGTTGTTTGGGAACTGGCGAACTGTCCATTCCATCATTACTCTGCCTTTTACTTTGTCACTCCCCCCGCCCCCACAAAGTGAATTCACCTTTGTTGTTGCAAAACACAACAGTGTTACCACATATTATCAGGAGTACTGGCGTAGGGTAAGTTATTTGTTATTTGTAAGCAGAGTTACAGATAAGAGGGAAACAGCCGGTTTTAGCTGCTGTTTCTCCCTGCAGAAGGGTCTGGAGAGGAGCAATACATTTCTCTCTGCTTCCGATACACTTTTGAAGGAGCCAATCGCCAAGCAGGCTTTTCTCTCTGGCGCACTGTTGGCTGGTTTAACAGAATGACGACAGGGTAGCGACGGCAAGCAGCCAATTGCATACAGAGTCATTCGAACTAGGCCCGTTGATCACGGCTCTTGTGCTGATGAAAATGAAAGCAGCCTCCAACGTGCAGTCTACAATTGAGCTTGGTCTTGCTAACCGGCTAGATCATTTAGGCATTAACCTCTGACTTCATAGCCCTTATAGAAAAACGGTTGGCCCTCAGGCTCCATGTTCACATGATCGTTAATGTCACATGCTATAGGCCTACTGTACTTAGTGAATGTTTTTATGGCCTTTTCTAGGTACTCTTTAAACGTACCCTCTGCCCATATGTTATTAATTGCCTGTGTGTGACGGTGAGTGACAAACACAACCAGGGAAATGAATGAATGGATCTTGGATTCACTAGCAGTTGATTCATCACATGACCGGTCACCATTTTCCCATATATAATAATAATAATAATAATAATAATAATAATAATAAATGAAATTTATATAGCGCTTAATATGGTACTCTAAGACGCTTATATATAGACCAATGTGTGGCGCAGCGCCAAAAAATATAAATATCGTTGCGTTCATTCATCTCCGCATCGCACGCTTTCTCCCTGTCATTCTCGTTCACACACGCACACTCACAGAGACAAGCGCGCATACATGCCAATGGTGCGCAGGTATACACTACCACTTATTGGATCAACGCGTGTATCACTGATACATGCACACGCAAGCGGATTGCCCGCTCCTCCTCTCAACGCGCCTACAAAAGAAACCCGATGCTGCGGGATATTTGGCACAGTGAAGACGGTCGGCGACATCTGGAGTATACCAATGTTTAGACTGATATACTGTGCTCAAACACAACTGCCCAAAATTATTGTTGACTCAGAAAAGATAATGTTAGCCTTATGAACTCAACCTGAGTTTTCAACATTTGTTGGGTTAAACCAATTTACTTTTTTTATCGTAGGCCTATGTTAATTCTGGATAAATTGAGTCCATTTATTGTTGAATATCATTAATCATTATTCTGCCTTTTGCTTTGTGATTTCCCCACAATGTAAATTCACCTTTCTTATTGAAAAACATAAAAATCTGACCAAATATTATAGAGAGTATTCAGGGTAGGGTAGGGTATTTTCATGACAATCATATGGATATTATGTTAATCAAATCCAAAATGTAATGAAATATTAAATGTTTCAGCCTTTAAAGTATGAGTATAATGTGCCTCTCTGCAATGGCACCCATTGTATTCAAAATGTCCATCCCTCTTATAGTAATGGTAATAAGAGTGTTCGTACAGTAATAGTGAGAGGTGGTCTGTGTATCTCAGTGAGATAGATCTCCTGTATTGCTTTACTCTCTCGTCTGTAAACCTCCAGGTGTGAAGACCTTCTGCAACGCCACACAGCCAAACATCACGACCCAGTGCTTTGGCTCTCTGGGAGGAATCGTGGAAGTCCTGCTGCCTAAGACCTCACAAAATGATACCTACAGACTGAAGAAAGACAATATTGTGATTGTTAACATCCGCAGTGAGACAACAGACTGGAGATATTCATTTATTGCCAGTACTGGAATATTTACTATAGAGGACGTCAGCATAAAAGACGCTGGTGAATACTCAATGGAAGTACATGATGCAGATGGGAAGCAAGTAGCAAATACACAATTTTATTTAACCATTCATGGTGAGTAACTATATCTTATATCTTAGGGATGGAAAGCAGACCTATATATATGCATACATGATATCAATATATATTCATAAATGTTTGTCCTCTGTGCCATCATTTCCTTCATCGCAGAATCCCGCATCCCGTTCATCGCTCGTTCTCTGACGGTGGTGCTGCTGCTCCTAGCAGCATTGGGAGTCTACTGGGCCCTAAAGAAGAAGAAAACCTCCAGACCTCGAGGTACCAAGTGTCTCTTTGGGTCAACTGTTCTACACAAGCTTTACCTCCCGTGCTGTTTTCTCATTTTCTAATGTTCTGTTTGTTCAGACATCGCGCTGTCCTCCATGGCAGTAGATGATGATGTGCTGTACGTTAACGTCTCCGGGGCGACCGGGAGGGCAGGGGGGGAGTGAGGGGGAGTACGGGGCGGTCAGGGTGGCTCCAGGCCCCAGGCGGACGCTGGAGACCAAAGTGGACGAGTGTGTGTACGCTCAGCCCCGGAGGACGAGGCCCTGAGAGCTGTGAACACCCAGAAGGACGCGTAGACAGCGCTTTAGCCAGAGGGCCAGCAGCCCGTTGACCTTTGACCTGCCAGGGAACCTTCTCTCTCTGAATCTGATAATGGCAACATCATTTATTTTTATGAATTAACTTTTTCCTCTGTTGTTGTTGTTGTCCATACTTGTAGCTCGCTATTAGAAATGGCCTGTTATACTAATATGCACATTTAACTTTTGCATCATTATACCAAGTATTTATATTATACTATTCTGCATGTTTAACTATTCTATTAATATACCTATTATGTATATCATACTATTCTGCATGCTTAACTTTGCTGATATTTAGCATGTGAGCCTTTTTTTTTAATGAAATAACCAGCTATTTATCAACTGCTTCTTGGCAAATAATCATGTAATTTTTTTGGTTGTAATTAAAACATTTCAATAAAACTAATTTTCACCCACTGACCATGAATTCTCGGGACCTGTAAAACGAAGCATTACTTTACTTGATATCTGCGTAGGGCACGTACCAGTACTGAGCTACATGCTTTACTCCAGATGCAGTTACTGTGTTTAGCCTCTATCTATCTAGTGTTGCCTAATTATGTAGACCTTAAAGGGCATGGTGCAGGTTTCTATTTTCTTCTTTTCTGGCAATTTTCTAGTTGGTAATAAACATTTGAACATTTTTTTTTTTTGTTTAGCCTCTGGGGGGCAGTATTGCCTGATTATGTAGACCTTAATCGGGAGCAGATTTTAATTACCTTATAGGCAGGGGCAGGGCCATCCAATTTTTTAATACTTGTATAATCTTTATACAAGTATTATAAAGATAGTATAGTTTTTATACTGTATTTCATTGTTACTCATCGCGCCAAGCCTCCATGACCATGGTTGAGTGGTTAAAGTAAAACTCATTGTGCGTACATAGGTAAATTTATTTTATCACTCGATTATTTACCCTTTTTACTTTTGTGATTGTCAGCAATAGCAAAGCAAATTATGATAAATAAAAGAGAAAATAAACGCAAATATATTATACAAACATAAATAAATAAAATGTACCATAGCCTACCAATTTTTAGAACTAGTATTTAAGAATCAATAATTCAACATGACTAATTGTAAGGAACCACACAAATCAGCATTGTTACATTTTCAAACACAATCTCAACAGGTTTCATTGAAACAAAACATCACCGTTACTTTAACGTGAAACAACAGAACGCACATTAAACAACGTACACAACAAAACGTAGGCTACACAACACAACATACACAACGTAGCGAATATTAAATAACATACACAACGTTACAAACATTAAACAACGTACACAACGTAACGTACACAATGTAACATAGCCAGGCCTACGCAACGTAATGTTGCATCCAGATATTCACGTTTGCCTTTCGCAATGAATTCCATGACAACAGAAATTGGACTTGCGAGATCAGCGGTGCGTTAAGAATCGGCGAACGTAGCGACGATTTTTGGACAACGTTCTAAACGTTTGTTCTAAACTGTAAAACAACTTTAAACAAACAAATGGCGACAAGAAAGTCCATTTTATTAGCTGCAGCCTCCGTAATAACTGACGAGATTACAGAAGGTCTATATTGTCGATCTCGTAGAAAGTAGGCTGTAGACAAGAAGCCCTACCTCCCTATTAATATGACTCTGGTAAGAATCAGACTGAGTCACTTTAGAGGACAGTCTTTGCTAACTGAAAGTTAAACCTTGATGTCTCTGATGTACTGTCAATGTGAAGCAATCTGTTCTTTCTTTCCTGGTGGGAAGTGCTGAGTAGTTCTTCAAGGAAAGGCTTCAAATCCGGGATTGCTTTTAACTCACTTTATTGTTAAAGTAGGGATGTTTGTTTCGGTATGGTAATTATGACTATGGAGCATAAGGAGGGGTGTTGAACACGTGTGAGAGATATAACTTTAGCTACTTCGAGCAAAGACCCATGACTCTCTGCGGGGTCTCGGTGAAAATCTCTGGCGCTCTCCACTTCGAATCCCCTGCTAGGGGACGTCAAGTGGGCGTGGCCTATGCAGTGGGCGTGGCCGGGGTGACGTAATGGCTCCGCCACTCCGCCCGTCTTGTGTGCTAAAGTAGTTATTGCACTGTTCGATCCTGCTTCCTAGAGGCTATGTGGAGGCAGTTCAGGTTCTTAAAATACGTAACAGAAGTTAGATTGGGAAGTTAGAGACGGCAGAGAAGCAAAAACCACTCACGTTTTTGCCTCATCTCATTGGTCCCCATGAAATGCCCAATACTCAATATGCAGAGGTTGTCAGCACTTGAACCATTTGCGTCACAAATAATGATAATGTTTTTAATTCTGTTTTAGGTCAAGAAGGTACATTATATACAAATTTGTCTCATTTTTTTTAACGGTTTGTACATCATAACAATTATTAATGTGAGGTTTTATATTGTTCCCTACTAGAAGCAATAATTATCAGTACTTATGTTTCAAGCTTTTCCCTTTTACTTGGAAAATTAATCTGGACTAGAATAAATCGAATTGAGAAAATGTAGGCCTACCAGTAGCCAGTGCTATTTTTCTAAAAATATATTTATGTATTCATCAATATATATTTTACCTGCAAATTAGTAAGAGCAGCACAGCCCCCATGTTGAGCATCTCGACCTCAGTGTGGTCTCAGAGGAGTCCAGGACTTGAGTCTGTTCACAGGAACACACAACCCAGCCTATATGAGACCCACATGTCATCGCAAAAGTGGAAGTGGTGCAACCGTTGAGCAAACATTATCCTCACCACAACTGCAATAAAGGGCCAATACCTTACTAGGAAATACAGTTCTGTTAAACAGTACTGTGTTACTGGGCATCTTCTAAGATGCAATAATTATTAATACAAAGACATTTGTAATGGGGAAGTAGAGAGAGTGGACCCAAATGCTTGACGAAGAGAGACGCTGACACAGAGGGTCAATAATTAGGGAGATTACTGAGGGCAACAAATAAGGTGGGGAACGGGGTGAGGGGCTTCATGGAGGAGGGCAGTCTGACAGGAGAGGGTTCATCAACAGGAGGGCAGTCTGACAGGAGAGGGTTCATCAACAGGAGAGCAGTCTGACAGGGGAGGGTTCATCAACAGGAGGGCAGTCTGACAGGGGAGGGTTCATCAACAGGAGGGCAGTCTGACAGGGGAGGGTTCATCAACAGGAGGGCAGTCTGACAGGGGAGGGTTCATCAACAGGAGGGCAGTCTGACAGGGGAGGGTTCAGCAACAGGAGGGCAGTCTGACAGGGGAGGGTTCATCAACAGGAGGGCAGTCTGACAGGGGAGGGTTCATCAACAGGAGGGCAGTCTGACAGGGGAGGGTTCATCAACAGGAGGGCAGTCTGACAGGGGAGGGTTCGACACATCCTTTGGCAGTGCGGAGGTCATGGTGTTGGACTCCCAGCCAAATGGTTCAGGGTTCAAATTCCACTGCAAGATGCCTTCCTACTAATGAATGATAATTTACATCACTATAGATAAAAGCAGCTGCTAAATGAGTACGCTAATGTAAAAAACAGAAAATAAACCCGTATCTCCATCATGTTTTCACTGCCAATGGGCTGCAATGTGATTCATTCTTTGCTGGATGACCCTTGCCTATAAGTCTAGTTGTTAGGGTTTGTGTTATCAGGGCAATCTGAGCCATAAGGGGGAAGTTAGAGACGGCAGAGAACCGGTTGGTTCCCATGAAACGGCCTTGACTGTATCTGCAGAGGTGTCAACTATTAAAGCTACAAATAACTTGAATGTTTCTGTTCTCTTTTAGGTCACAAAGGTCTATATTCCACGAGATAGTCTCTTTTATTTTCAATTTTGTATGTTTATTGGAGAAAGTATGTAACTATGTAATAGATGAGTGTCTGTGTGTGGGGGGATGTAAGGTATTTACATACGTCAATTTGCATAGTTTTGCAAAAGAATAATATAATAGTTGATGCAGAATGCACATGCAGAATAGTATAATATATATACTAGTTATATAATATAATAGTTACACATGCAGAATAATATTAAGTAAATACTAGTTATAATAATGGTATGCAGAACAGTGCTTTCAGGACTCAAGCTACCATAATTATATGCTGGTATCAGTTTTTAAGCAACATTTTAGGGAGTATGGACAAGAACAAGAGAGGAAGAAGCAAATAATATTAATAATAAAATAAAAAATACAAACATTCTCAAAACAGGAGTTTAACGAAGTGGCCTTCAGATGCAGAGAGAGAAGTGTCCCTGGCAGGTCAAAGGTCAACAGGCTGCTGGCCCTCTGGCTAACAGCCTGTTGACCAGGTCTGTCTAAGCGTCCTTCTGGGTGTTGACAGCTCTCAGGGCCTCGTCCTCCGGGGCTGAGCGTACACACACTCGTCCACATTGGTCTCCAGCGTCCGCCTGGGGCCTGGAGCCACCCTTGACCGCCCCGTACTCCACCTCCCCCTCCCCCTGCTCTCTCCGCTGCCCCTGGCGCTGGAGCACAGAGACGTCTGCGTAGGTTACATCTTCCGCTTCTGTGGTGTCTGCGGAGAGGAGAGCGGCACGAATGGAGAGGAAGAGCAAATGAGGAAACGAGAGAGAGTTATTATTGAAGTATCGCCTTCAGAATGACCTCATGTCGGACCGTAATGTTAGTGCGACATTATACTGTGCATTGTTAAGGACGACGCAGCAAAGGGGATTCATACCTTTTGAGGTTTTGTGTTTTTTTGCGCAGTAGACTCTCAATGCTACTATCAGGAGCAGAGCCATCGCTGACAGGGAACCAGCGACTATAGAGACGAGCTCTGTGACACAGAAAAGTATGGCACAGTGAACAATGATATTTACACATATTTATAAATAAATATGATTTCCAGCTATTCATTTACATATGTGTTTTTATTTATCTATGGGTTAGTCTGCTTACCCATTATTTTGAAGCCTGGTCCAACAGCTGTCTCAGAGCATAAGGTATTGTTGTCTCTGTGCACCCACTGTGATATATGTGTTCCATTAGATGTACGGTTTACATCTATGAACCCTATGAGAGACAATGGTGACCGGTCATGTGATGAATCAACTGCTACTGAATCCAAGCTCCATTCATTCATTTCCCTCGTTGTGTTTGTCACTCACCGTCACACACAGACAAGGTGATGTTAGCCGCGGCGTGGCTCACGTTGTTGCGGACCGAGCAGGTGAGCAGTCCCGACCGGCCCGGCTCCAGAGTGACGTCACTACCGCTACTGTGTCCGGAGAGGAGACGCGTGTCGTTCAGCGGGAGTCCGTCTAGACTCCAGCTGTAGTGGAGTCCGTCCCCCCCGGCAGAGCAGGACACCCTCTGCTGTCCCCGGGACAGACACTCCCGGGACAGGAGGGGAGAGGAGACCGGGGCTAAGGGAAACCGACTGAGGAGGTGAGTCTCACAGTTTGACTGAACAGAAACCTTCTGTTATTCACTCATAGAAACTTAACTTCATACAATTATAATTAGAAGTATCCACCTCTTTAACCCCCCTGCTCTTACTCCCAGACTAACTAGTGTTTACTGTACTTGACATATTTTATGCCGACATACACAAATCGGGCAGTAGCAAGAGCCCCCTCCTTACATCAAATGTTGACAGCATTAATAATAGATGGGCAGAGGGACTGTTTACTTTAAAGAGTATAGAAAAGGCCTTAAAAACAGTCACAAAGCACAGTATGGCATGTGCCGTTACCAATCATGTTAACATGGAGCCTGAGAGCCAACAGTGTTTCTATAAGAGCTATGAAGTCAGAGGTTAATGTCTGAATTATCCTTAATAACTGATGTTAAACGCTTCGCTCTTATCTGTAATTTTGTTTACCAATCATTAGATGAAGCATCAAATGTTACTGAAATATTGATAAAGCTACTCACCTTGAATGGATAAATGAAATTGTATGTTTGATAAATCAATTCCATTTCTATTATGTGCTTCAATTGAATATGTACCATCCTCTGTCCTGTTGATGTCGTTTATGGTAAATATTCCTGTGTTGACGTTAAATGAATAATCAACGTTTTTTGTCTGACTTTTGTACTTTACAATCGGGACATTGTTTTTCTTCAATTTGTAGATATCATCTTGTGAGGTCTTAGACAGCTGGACCTCAACGGTTCCTCCCAGAGAGCCAAAGCACTGGGTCGTGATGTGTGGCTGTGTGGCGTCGCAGAAGGTCTCCGCACCTGGAGGTTTACAGAGGAGAATAAAACAATACAGGAGATATATCTCACTGAGATACACAGATCTACTCTCACTTTTACTACAACAAATCTCTTACTAGTACTATAACAGGGATGGACATTTTGAATAACATATGAACTATTGCAGAACCTATGAACTAATTTGTAACATACAATATGTATTATTGTTTGATTTAATTTCAATATGATTTCAATATAAATGAAAATATACATAATATCTTCAAATAATCCTCAATGATGTCGAACCTGCTGTTTTCCTCTAATCTGTATTCCTGTTCATGAATAGTTAGACCACAAATCAAATGTTACCGTAATGTTGTCACTCACCTTGAAGTGATAAATAAAATTTGGTATTTTTTACTTGAGCTTCATACTTATCCAGTACTTCCATTGAGTATGTACCCCCGTCTGACGCGTTGATGTCCATTATCATAAATATTTTGGTGTCGCTATTAAATGAATAGCGAGTGTTGTCTGTTATGTGAACTTTGTTTTTCTTCAGCAAGTAGCGATGGTCATGTGAGGTCTTAGCAGGCAGCTGGACCTTCACGGTTCCTCCCAGAGAGCCGGAGCACTGGGTCGGGATGTGTGGCTGTGTGGCGTCACAGAAGGTCTTCACACCTGGAGGTTTACAGATGAGAATAAGATCTACTCTCACTTTTATAATGAATAAAACATGTGCCATTGCAGAGGAGACATTGTCCGACTAAATGTTGAATGTTGACACATATTTTATATATTGTTAGATTTGATTCATATAAATTAACCATTGTTTTCATGTTAATTAAAGTACACTTGATCTAATTAATCCTCTATGACTGGGGTTTATCTGCTGTTTCCCTCTGATCTGCAATCCTGTTAACAATAATTGGACCACCACGTAGCAAATGTGTAATATTGATATAGTTACTCACCCTGAATGGATAAAAGTTTAGTTGCTATTTCAACACCATTATGTGCTGCAATTGAATATGCATCATAGTCTGTCTTCTTGAGGTCCTCTATGGTAAAGACGCCAGTACTGACATTTAATGAATATCGGGGGTCTGTTATCTTGATTTCGCCCTCAACTATCGGGACCTTGTTCTTCTTCAGTGTGTAGGAATGCTCATGTGGGGAGTGAGTAGGCAGCAGGACCTCCACGGTTCCTCCCAGAGAGCCAAAGCACTGGGTCGTGATGTGTGGCTGTGTGGCGTTGCAGAAGGTCTTCACACCTGGAGGTTTACAGACGAGAGAGTAAAACAATACAGGAGATCTATCTCACTCAGATTCACAGACTACACTATTTACTCCACTACTAACTCTCTTATAACTATTACTATGAGAGGGAAAATGTAAAATGCGAATATTACATAATAATGGTTAAATACATCACTTTCACTGGATATCTATAATGCAAGACAAGGTAAAAAAAAAAGGACACAAACTGTAGTTACTGAGTTTAGCCACTATGGGCAGTATTGCATTTCCAAATAAGGCCTTTCAGCAGCTATTTCTGTAGCAATCTGTTAACAATTCCACTACCATTTGTTGTAGTGTAAATTGTTGACAATGAGGACTTGTAAAATACTAAAATCTACTTTTTCACATAAAAACCATAAGTCCAATACATCTATTGAAAACAGAAACACAGCATGTTATACACATTTACTATTGATCGGTTACCATTGATGGAATTTATGTATTAACTCACCTTGAATGGATATGTGAAACTGTGTCTTTGATATTTCAGTTCCACTCTGATCATGAACTTCTATCGAGTATGTACCCTTGTCTGTCCTGTTGAATTCCTTTATAGCAAACATTCCAGTACTGACATTAAATGAATATCGAATGTTTGTTGTCTGGCTGCGGTCTGATAAAATCAGGTAATTGTTTTTCTTCAGTTTGTAGATATCATCTTGTGAGGTCATAGTAGGCAGCAGGACCTCCACAGTTCCTCCCAGAGAGCCAAAGCACTGGGTCGTGATGTGTGGCTGTGTGGCGTCGCAGAAGGTCTTCACACCTGGAGGTTTACAGAGAAGAGAGAGTAAAACAATACAGGAGATCTATCTCACTGAGATAAGGAGACCACCTCTCACTGTATAATAACTCGTATTACTATTACTAAAGAGGGATGGAATTTTGAATAAAACTATTGCAGAGAGCAGACATTGTACTAATAAATGTAGAGGCTGAAACATACGTTATTATTTTTATTTTTTTCATTTAATTGTCATCACATACATTCATAAAAATGAAAAACCTCACGTTGTGGGTTAGTACCCACCCTAACAATATATCTAATATTCGAAATTAAATAAACTAAATTTACTCCAAATAAAAGTATGACCAAAATGATTGTTTGAACCAAACAAATATGGAAAAACAACTACTTATGTTTAAACAATGACTAGAAGACCATAGCTGATAAAAATGACATAAATACAAATTAATAAGTTATAATGCCATAAAGATCTCACCTTCAGACACACCAATTAGTAACAGCAGCACAGCCCCCATGTTGAGCATCTCGACCTCAGTGTGGTCTCAGTGGAGTCCAGGACTTGAGTCTGTTCACAGGAAAACACAACCCAGCCCATATGAGGCACACCTGTCATTGCAAAAGTGGAAGTGGTGCATCCGCTGAGCAAACTTTATACTCACCACAAATGAACTAAAAGGGCCAATACCTTACTAGGAAACACAGTTCTGTTAAACAGTACTGTGTTACTGGGCATCTTCCAGGATAATTATTAATAAGAATACATTTGCTATGGGGAAGTAGAGCGAGTGGACTCAAATGCTTGACAAAGAGAGGCACTGACACAGAGGGTCAATTATTAGGGAATTTACTGAGGGCAACAAATAAGGCGGGGAACGGGGCGAGGGTATTATAATAGGTATGCAGAACAGTGCTTTCAAGACTCAAGCTATCATAATTATTTGCTGGTCTCAGTTTTTAAGCAACATTTGGTTGGACTATGGACAAGAACAACAGAGGAAGAATCAAATAATATTAATAACATGTAAAATAATACAAACATTTTCAAAACAGGACTTCAACGAAGTGGCCTTCAGATGCAGAGAGAGAAGTGTCTACCACCCTGAGGCCTGGAGCCACCCTGACCGCCCCGTACTTCACCTCCCCCTCCCCCTGCTCTCTCCGCTGCGCCTGACGCTGGAGCACAGAGACGTCTGCGTAGGTTACATCTTCCGCTTCTGTGGTCTCTGCGGAGAGGAGGGCGGCACGAATGGAGAGGAAGAGCAAATGAGGAAATGAGAGAACAAAAATGATGACTGATAGTATTTAAGTTTCGTCTTCAGAATGACCTCCTAAACTCTGGTCGAGCTTCTGTTCCATTGCAGTGTTCGACCGTAACGTTAGTGCGACATTATACTGCACATACAGTACATTGTTAAGGACGCAGCAAAGGGGATTAGTACCTTTTGAGGTTTTGTGTTCTTTTGCGCTGTAGGCTCCCAATGCTACTATCAGGAGCAGAGCCATCACTGACAGGGAAACAGCTATTATAGGGACGAGCTCTGTGACAAAGAATAGTATGGCACAGTGAACCATGATATTAACACATATTCATGAATAACTATTAATATATTGTGGAGGCGCAGGAGAAGCTTAGCTCCCCCTATGGGCTGATGAGGGACAGTGCAGGCAGGCAGGTAGAATGCAGTTGGTGAAAGTGTTTGACAATCATTATATCACTATCAGCTGCTGCGGTCCAGGGAGTAATAGGAGAATTATTGGAGAATTTTATCATTAATTCATAATTGATTTCCTAATTTCCAATCTTAGAAGATGCCCAGTACCACAGCACTATTTACTATCTTCATTTTGTCCCATTTAGTTCAGTTGTGGTGAGTATAAAGTTTGCTCAGCGGGTGCCCCATTTCCACTTTTGTGAGGACATCCTCATCCTCATCGTCATCCGCTTATCCGGGGTCGGGTCGCGGGGGGAGCAGCTCAAGCAGGGGGCCCCAGACTTCCCTTTCCCGGGCCACATTGACCAGCTCTGACGGGGGGATCCCGAGGCGTTCCCAGGCCAGTGTTGAGATATAATCTCTCCACCTAGTCCTGGGTCTTCCCCGAGGTCTCCTCCCCACTGGACGTGCCTGAAACACCTCCCAAGGAAGGCGCCCAGTGGGCATCCTTACCAGATGCCCGAACCACCTCAGCTGACTCCTTTCTAAGTAAAGGAGCAGCGGCTCTAATCCGAGTTCCTCACGGATGGCTGAGCTTCTCACCCTATCCCTAAGGGAGACGCCAGCCACCCTTCTGAGAAAACTCATCTCGGCCGCTTGTACCCGCGATCTCGTCCTTTCGGTCATCACCCAGCCCTCATGACCATAGGTGAGGATAGGAACGAAGATCGACCGGTAGATCGAGAGCTTTGCCTTGCGGCTCAGCTCTCTTTTCGTTACAACGGTGCGGTAAAGCGAACGCAATACCGCCCCCGCTGCTCCGATTCTCCGGCCAATCTCACGCTCCATAGTACCCTCACTCGCGAACAAGACCCCGAGGTACTTGAACTCCTTCACCTGTGTGACATGTGTGTCTCATATAGGCTGGGTTGTGTGTTCCTGTGAACAGACTCAAGTCCTGGACTCCACTGAGACCACGCTGAGGTCGAGATGCTCAACATGGGGGCTGTGCTGCTGTTACTAATCGGTTTGGCTGATGGTGAGATCTTTATGGCATTATTACTGTTTTAAATCTTTCTGTATTTAATGTCATTTAGTCAGCTATAGTTTTGTGGCTATTGGTGTAAACATAAGGAGTTGTTTTTCAACATTTGTAGGGATAAACCAATTTCGATTTTATTGTATGATAATTCTGGATAAATTGAGTCCATTTATTGTTGAATATCATTAGTCATTACTCTGCCTTTCTCTTTGTGACTTCACCACAATTGGCCCCCACTTTTGTTGTTGCAAAACACAACAGTATTGCCACATTTTATCAGGAGGCTTCTGGGTAGGGTAGGCAATTTCATTTATATGAAAATTATGTAAATCAAATACAATCTTTGATGAAACGTTAAATGTTTCAACATTCAATATATATGAGTGTATTGATGCACTCTTCAATGGCACCCATTGTATTCAAAATGTCCATCCCTCTTATAGTGATGGTAATAAGAGAGTTCTTACAGTAATAGTGAGAGGAGGTCTGTGTATCTCAGTGAGATATATCTCCTGTATTGTTTTATTCTCCTCTGTAAACCTCCAGGTGTGAAGACCTTCTGCAACGCCACACATCACGACCCAGTGCTTTGGCTCTCTGGGAGGAACCCCTTCTCATGGGACCAATGAGATGAGGCAAACACTTCAGCTGTTTTTGCTTCTCTGCCACCTCTAACTTCCCCCTTATGGCTCAGATTGCCCTGATAACACAAACCCTAACAACTAGACTGACAAGCTAGCTAGGGAGCACCAGCAAAGAACGAAACATTGACAGTACAACAGAGACATCAAGGTTTAACCTTCAGTTCAGTAATTTAGTAAACACTGTCCTCTAAAGTGACTTAGTCTGATTATTTTTCCCAAGTCATATTAATAAGTAGGGAGGTAGGGCTTCTGGCAGTGGAGTTTGGACCTGAACCTTTGGGCTGGGACTGCAACACCCTGCCCTCCTCACTGTCTTACCAAAGCTTTTATGACGGTAGACTTCAATTTAACTTTTGTTCCAAACCATTCATCTGATTACTGAGAACAAATTTTAAATGACAGAAGGAAACATTCCACAAACTCAGTCGTATTTATTGGGAGAATTTTTACATGAATGCATAATTGATATCCTAATTTCTTTGTATTAATAATTATTGATTTGAGGGATTATGAGATTATTATGGGATCTTAAAAGATGCCCAGTAACACAGATCTGTTAACTGTCTTCATCCTAATAAGGTATTGGCCCTTTTAGTTTAGTTGGGATGAGCATACATTTTGTTCAGCGGTTGCTCAACTTCCACTTTTGCGATGACAGGTGGGTCTCAGATAGGCTGGGTTGTGTGTTCCTGTGAACGAGCTCAAGTCCTGGACTCCACTGAGACCACACTGAGGTCGAGATGCTCAACATGGGGGCTGTACTGCTGTTACTAATGGGTGTGGCTGATGGTGAGATCTTTATGGCATTATTACTGTTTTAAATCTTTATGTATTTTATGTAAATTAGTCAGCCATAGTTTTGTAGGTTTGGTTTAAACATAAGTATTTGCTTTTCAAAAATGCTTGGGTTACACCAAAATCTCTCTCATTGTAAGTCAGTTCTGGATAAAAATGCACTTATTGTTGAATATCATTCATCATTACTCTGCCATTTGCTTTGTATCTTCCCCACAAGATGACTTCACCTTTGTTGTTGCAAAACACAACAGTATTATCACATATTTTCAGGAGTATTCTGGGTAGGGAATTTCATTTATGTGACAATCATATGGAAATTATGGAAATCAAATCAAAATTGTAATTCATTTTAAAGTTTAGTGTAGTTCTAAAGAGTTTTTGCGCTCGCCTTTGGAGCGCCCAACCTCTAGTAGTAATTAAACCCATAGCATTAATGTGAAAAAAAAAGAACAGTCGATAATGTAACAAATCGCTGAGCGCATAATATAATAACAATTAGCCTTTAAGGTTACAACGTATAACATTTGTTCACCACAAATGACTCTTAAAAGCAAGGCCAATATTTAAAGATCCCATCATGGCATGAAATGATCACTTTATGAGGTTTTCTAACATTAATATGAGTTCCCCTAGCCTACTTATGGTCCCCCAGTAGCTAGAAATGGCGTTAGCTGTAAAACGAGCAGTAGGTATCCTGCTCTGCCCTTGAAAAAAACAAAGCTCATAAGGGCCGATTTGGAATTTTCCCCGACTGTCAACTCGTCATACGGGTCCATTTTACCTCCCCTTCTCCGCTTTGCCCGCCCAGAGAATTTGGCCCGCCAATGAGACAATGAGCTACGACTGTTGTACACTTCTTTGTTATTTGGATAACCAACCATTCCACTGTTGGTGTTATGGCGCATATCAAGTTGGGTTCTCTGACGTCTCTGATATTTCCACAACGAGACTCGTAGTGGGGGTTACCTCAGACATGGTTGAGAAGGAACTGGGGGTAAAAGGAACTTTGGCTTTGACTCCCTGAAGTACATGAACCGCGAGGCACCACCGTTGTGAGGCACCACCGCCGCTAGGCCCGCTGCCCGCTGCCCGCTTCCGAGGCGGTGGTGCCTCGTCAACCGGCAGCGGAGCTCCGGTGGGAGACAATCGCGGGCAACAATCCCTTTCTCCTCCATGTCTCGTTTCAGTCTACTTCAGATTGATGCCGTGATAATATATTTTATATAATATCGATATCTATGTATAATAAGATATTATTTAGATATAGAGCTCCAGGACTCCCGCCAGAGCACCCTGAGTGTTCTAGAATATTTACAGAACACGGCCAAAGGCTGTGTGCGCCTCGCCATTGCGAAACATCCACGGTAAAGAGTGTGCATGGTACCCTGGCCAAAAGCTACTCAGGGCCACACCCCCACCCTCCTCCTTGACCCGCCTCTCTCCTCATTTGCTTTAAAGCTACAGACACCGAAACGGCGCGTTTGGGGAAAGCTCAATGTGCGACTGGCTCGTAGTGGCTGTAATTCTGCACCACGGCTGAATTTCGGTAACGTCTTCAAATACTGTGTTAGGGGCCCACTAATACCTATATTAAAGCATCCATAAAGTAGCATGCCATGCAGAAGCGTCATCAACACGCCCACTGAAGTGGTGTGAGAAATACTGACTTTGTGCTCCTCATTCACATATGAGGAGTACCCAATGCTTCCCGCTCCCTCAGATCCTCTTCCTCTTTACACCTGTCTGTCCCCTCTGCCCTTCTCACCACCATGAGGCCACAGAGCATTCAGCCGCTCTGCTCCCCGTCTCTGGAATGCATTACCACCCGAACTCAGAAACATCAATTCATTTCCACTTTTCAAATCACATCTCAAAACTCATCTGTTCAAAACAGCCTATACCACTTGATGCCAATTACTATGTCTGTGTTATTACAATTTCTTTCTTTCTTTCTTTTTAATTGTGTTCCCTTCAAATTACTTTTGTGTACCTCTGTCCGGTGTCCTTGAGTGCAGAGAAAGGCGCCTTTAAATAAAATTAATTGTTATTATTATAAGGTACAGTAATTTACATTTCCTATGGAGATAAAACTACCTCAGGGGTGGTTTTGTTCAGGAGATTGTGTGTGTGTGCGGTGTGTGTATGCAGTGTGTGTTTGGCTTTCCGTGTATGTTTGTGCGCATGTGCATGTGTGTGCGGTGTATGTATGCAGTGTGCATATGCGTGCTTGCGGTGTACGTGTGCGTTCGCGCGTGCTGTGTGTGTGTGTGAGCTGCAGGATGCTTGGCACATGCGCACATGATTAACTTGAGTAACTGGTGCGACAGGCCTGCTATTATAGTAGTAAGATATCGTCCCCCTCTTAAAGTAATGGCCTAAGTCACCTTTTTGCCAAAATAATTTTCTTGCCTAAATCAGCTCTTTGTGATGCTAGCCACCTCTGGTAAAATCCCCAACATCCTCAGTTGAACAGATCATGTGATCCTACCCGTTTAGTGTAATGGCCTATGTCAAGAGTGTGAATTAGGCCAATTTATTTTGCCTAAGTCACTAGACAAGAGTGACTTAGGCAATTTTATGAGCGTTTCAAGATGGCGGCCACTTCCAAAAAAAAGAAAGTCTACCAAGCTAGTGAAGTTATTGCCATGATGCAGGACTCGTTCCATACTGGTAAGTGACATAGGCCTTCCCTTCCTCATGGTCTGTTACAGTAGTGGGAAAAAAAAGAAATGCACTGTTTTGCCCTCACTTATTACAGAATTAATTTGGCCCAAGTCAAGTTCAAAATTTAGTAAATCACAAAGGCATGTTCATAAATTGGCCTAAGTCATCTTATCCTCTTATGTTACACAATTGACTGACATCATTATTTGTATATCAATAGTAATCTATTGTCATAACCTTTGTGTTTGAAATGATTCATAAATATCATATACTCTATATATGGTTCAGTTTTTTCTGTTTTCTGAACAACTTGAAAATATGACTTAGGCCATTACTTTAAGAGGGTGACGATATCAAATGTTCAACCTTCAACATGAGTATAATGTTCCACTCTCCAATGGCACCCATGTGTATCTCAGTGAGATATATCTCCTGTATTGTTTTTTGTCCTCTGTAAACCTCCAGGTGTGAAGACCTTCTGCGACGCCACACAGCCACACATCACAACCCAGTGCTTTGGCTCTCTGGGAGGAACTGTGGAGGTCCAGCTGCCTAGTCACTCCCCACATGAGCATTCCTACACACTGAAGAAAGAATATTCTGTGATTTGTTGCAACAGCAGAACGACAGTAAACATTCGATATTCATTTAATGACAGTACTGGAATATTTACTATAAAGGACATCGACTGGTCAGACAATGGTACATACTCAATGGAAATACGTAATGCTGCTGGAATGATAGTAGCATATACAACATGTTATTTAACCATTCAAGGTGAGCAACTATATCTTATTTCAGTAGCATTAGTTATTGGTAACCACGGTTACAGATGATAGGAAAACAACCGGTTTTAGCTGCTTTTTCCCTCTCATCATCATTCAGGATTCATTAAGGTCATTCAGGATCATTTAGACATTAACCTCTGACTTCATAGCTCTTAAAGAAAGACTGCTTGCTCTCAGGCTTCATGCTAACATGATCAGTAATGTCACATTATACTGTACTTCATGAATGTTTTAAGGCCTTTTCTAGGTACTCTTTAAACAATCACTCTGCCCATATGTTATCATTGCTTTCAACATTTTGTATAACATAAGGTTTCTGTTCAGTCAAACTGTGAGACTCACCTCCTCTGTACAATCATTCTGAGTTGGGCGAGGTGGGGCTGCTTAAACCATCCATCATCCTCTCAAATTCCACATACCGGTACTAGTCTATTCCATCACATGATTATCGACATTAACTGGAATATAACAAACCAAAGTCCATCTGTATGTGATTCCCTTAACTCTCATGTTGACATAGCTTTCAGCCAGCCGATAAACTGCAACAGCACAATAGAATCCCTGATATTAGTTATGGATTTTGGTTTAGGTGGGCAACCCAACGCTATTCGGTGTCTGTCCACCCCTATGAAACCTTTCTGGGGAGGAGTTGAATAACCTCGGACTAACTTTTTATTTTCTTAGTCCCAGACCGCACCCCGTTCATCGTTCGTCCTCTGACGGTGATGCTGCTGCTCCTAGCAGCATTGGGAGTCTACTGGGCCCTAAAGAAGAAGAAAACCTCAAGACCTCGAGGTACCAAGTGTCTCTTTGGGTCAACTGTTAAACACAAGCTTTACTTCCCGTGCTGTTCTCTCATTTTCAAATGTTCTGTTTGTTCAGACATCGCGCTGTCCTCCATGGCGGTAGATGATGATGTGCTGTACGGTAACGTCTCCGGGGCGACCGGGAGGGCAGGGGGAGAGTGAGGGGGAGTACGGGGCGGTCAGGGTGGCTCCAGGCTCCAGGCGGACGCTGGAGACCAATGTGGACGAGTGTGTGTACGCTCAGCCCCGGAGGACGAGGCCCTGAGAGCTGTCAACACCCAGAAGGACGCGTAGATAGCTTGATCCGTAAAAGCAATATTCTGCATTCGTAACTCCTAACATATTATAACTGCTATGTATTTTATACTATTCTGCATGTGTAATGTTATTTCATTATAACTAGTATTTTACACTATTCTGCGCGAGTCACTTGTTTGGATGCATATCTGTATGAAATGAACTATTTTTGAAAGGCTGGCTGGTATTTTATCTTTTGTGTTCTACATACATTCTTAAGGTTAGAGCCATGCAAATTGATGCACATAGGCCTAGACACAATACACACACACCTACACACACAATTTAAATGCACTCGTATTTAAGGTCCCATGGCATGCTACTTTATGAATGCTTTTAATATATCTGTTAGCGGACCCCTAATACAAGAAATTCAGCCTTGGTGCAGAATTATAGCCACTACGAGCCAGGCCCACAATGAGCTTTCCACAAACGTGCCGTTTTTTAGAGGCGGGTCAAGGAGGAGGCTGGGGGCGTGGCCCTGAGCGGCTTGCGGCCACGGTACCATGTGACTGTGTTTGGATGTATCAGAATGGCGAGGCGCACGCAGCTTTTGGCCGTGTTCTGTAAAAATTCTAGAACACTGGTTGCACCGGTGGGAGTCCTGGAGCTATGTATCTAAATAATATCATATTATACATAGATATCTATGCCTCGCGGTGCTGGTGCCTCGGCAGTAGTGCCTCGGCAGTGGTGCCTCAGCAGCGGGCAACGGGGCTCCGGCGGGAGACAATCCCTTTCTCCTCCATGTCGTGGTTCATGTGCTTCAGGGAGTCGAAGCCAAAGTTCCTTTCCCCCAAATTTCTTCTCAACCAGGGCTGAGACCTTGGCATTTTTTCTCCCTGAATATACAGCAAAGATAATGTATTGTACATCTGATACGTTGTATTCTCACATGTAATATTACATATATTTGCAAATAAAATACATATTGATGAATATATAAATATATTTGGAGAAAATAAGCACTGGCAACTGGTAGGCCAACTTTATTTCAATTTTATTTATTCTAGTCCAGATTAATTTTTCAAGTAAAATGAAACAGCTTGAAAAAATAAGAAATGATAACTATTGCTTTTAAGAAGGGGAAAATATAAAACCTCACATTAATAATTGTTATGATGCCCAAGAGACAATCTTGTGCATAATGCACCTTCTTGACCTAAAAGAGATTAAAAACAGTCCATAATTTGTTACGCAAATGCTCAAATGCTGACACATCTGCAGATAGTCAAGGCCGTTTCATGAGAACCAATGAAATGAGGCAAACACTTGAGCTGTATCAGCTGTATCCCCTTATGGCAGATTGCCCTGATAACACAAACCCTAACAACTAGACTGACCAGCAAGGGTCCACCAGTAAAGAATGAAACAGATCTCTTCACATTGACAGTACAACAGAGACATCAAGGTTTAACCTTCAGTTCAATCATTTAGCAAACACTGTCCTCTTAAGCAGCGGTCCCCAACCCCCGGTCCGCGGACCGGTACCGGTCCGTGGGTCATTTGGTACCGTTCCGCAGAGAAAGATTATTTATTTATTTATTTATTTATTTTATTCACTTCGCAATACTGTCACTCTTTTACATGCCATAAGTCTATATGCAGTTGTTAGATTGCACATAACATGTTTGCATTTTTGGCAACCTCTGCGCAACATAACCCAACCACCCCCCCGCCCCGGTCCGTGAAACTTTTCGGAGAATCATACCGGTCCTTGATGCTGAAAAGGTTGGGGACCGCTGCTCTAAAGTGACTTAGTCTGATTATTTTTCCCGAGTCATATTAATAACTAGGGAGGTAGGGCTTCTTGCAATGGTGTTTGGACCCTGAACCTTTGGGCTTGGACTCTGTCAAGGGGTAGAATGTCGAGCGGCCTTAGGGTTAGCACAAAAAGGCAGTGGTGAAGCAAAAATTACTTTTATTTCCATTTTCTTCTCACATAACAGAGCATATACAGAGAGCACATGGCCTAGCTTCCGCCTTCTAGCTCGCCCTCCCGGGACTGACACGGCTCCCTTATGGAGTGGCGAAGTCACGCCCCTTCCGGTAGAGCTCATGGGACCTATGAGATCGAAAAATATGAATGGGTGTCAATGGAGAGAAAATAATTATTTTCTGTTCCCAGTCTTTATATGCCCTGGATTACACATATGTTGTTTGTGGATTTAAATGATAATTTTTCATGCAAAGAAAACTAAAAATGTTCGTGAAGAAGTTTGATAATTTTAGGTTTTATGTGAGGCCGCTTTATGAACTACAGCTCTTCGCTGCTCTCGACGCATATGATATACGTCACCACACCCGCACTTGGAAATCGGCACAGAGATGGTGATCTCTCTGCTCCACTTCACCACTTTTTTTCAAGGCAATAAAAGCATAGAAAGAGGTGAAAACCACTATAAGTCGGGGCATGTGGAGAGTTTTAGTTATGTGCCATCTCTATGTGCTATCTCTGTGAGTGGTAAAAAGGATTATCAAACTTCTTCACGAACATTTTTAGTTTTCTTTGCATGAACAATTATAATTTAAATCCACAAACAAAATATGTGTAATCCAGGGCTTATAAAGACTGGGACCAGAAAATAATTATTTTCTCTCCTTTGACACCCATTCATATTTTTCGATCTCATAGGTCCCATGAGCTCTACCGGAAGGGGCGTGACTTCGCCACTCGGCTGACCCGAGATTGGTACATACCAATCCCTCAAATATCGGCGGGGGTGTTTACATATCAATCAACTAAATATGCTTCCAAACTGGTCAAAACAAACGTATCTTCAATTAATTAAACTACAACACCTTAGTTATTATTCGTGCGTGCATACCCGCCACTACTTACAAAGTATATGTTCAAGCAAAGATAATTGATTTTGCGGAGACGCAACGGCGTCACTCGCGCACGCCCCTGCACCATATTGCTGTCCCCAGTCGGGCGCGCGCTTCCTAGAAGCCGCAGGGATC
Source organism: Gadus morhua (assembly GCF_902167405.1). NCBI lineage: Eukaryota > Metazoa > Chordata > Actinopteri > Gadiformes > Gadidae > Gadus > Gadus morhua. The sequence continues at coordinate 25,225,654 of NC_044057.1, forward strand.
GCACAGCTGACAACGGCGGTGAGCAGTTCTCCTTTTTACCACTCAATAAGCAAACCCGCCCACAATCGCATAATTCAACAAACCCGAAACAATATGCAGAAACTTGATTACTGGTGAATACTCTTGCCCGTCAGATAAATGCCCCGGTGCGGCCTCAATACGGACGCGTGAGGACGCGCCAATAGCCGCGTCATCACAGACTCCAACACCCTTCCATCCTCACTGTTTTACCAAAGCTTTTATAACGGTAGACTTCAATTTAGCTTTTGTTCCAAACCATTCATCACATCACTTAACATTTAAATGATACAAGAGAACATTTCACAAAGCCATTATTCATAATTTCTTTCCTATTTTCTTTCTATTAATAATTATAAGATTATGGGATCTTTGAAGATGCCCAGTATCACAGGGCTGTTTAACATTTTCATCCTAAGGTATTTGACCTTTTAGTTCAGTTGGGGTGAGTATGAAGTTTGCTCAGTTGCACAACTTCCCCTTCTGCGATGATGTGGGTCTTATATAGGCTGGGTTGTGTGTTCCCATGAACAGCCTCAAGATAGTTATCGTTTTGTGGTTATTGGTTTAAACATAATGGGCCCCATCTTACACCCAGCGCAATTGACTTTCTACTCCTGTATCGTTGCTAGTTTGCACCCGGTGCAAAGCTGATATCCCCCCGCAATTCAAAACCGTCAGAGTCATCAAATTGTGCCAAATGTATTAAACTGTAATCAGACAACCCAGTTATATGCTATAGACCCTAGGGTAGCTGTGGTATAAAGGCCAGAACGAATTACAAATATGTAAAACTTCAATGTTGAAAGTACAGACCGTCGTGATTTCCATTGAAACGTTTGGTGCGGTGAAAAGCCTTCAAAACGAGAGTATGATATGGTAGTATAGCCATTAATATGTCGTTTAAAATAAGAATGAATTTATTGTCAGTGCATTTTACAATGCAGCAAAATTATATTATTAGCTATTCCAGTAAGGTGCCTCATTAATCATAAACTAAATCCACCCTTTATACATTGCAAACACACACACACACACAGATGTATATCACAGGTGACATCTTTCATGTCAGCCCCTCTCTTATCATTCCTGTAAGCATCCATGAACATAAAAGCCACTTTAAGGCAGTAACCTTTAATGCTTGTTTAGTGCAGTGCTCGTTTAATGCTGTGTCATTCGTTGTCATTGTAGATAGACATGTCTTCAGCAGTGTTCAGGCTGACCGAGTCGCAGCAGTCGGTCCTGCGGGCCTCTGATGCGGCGGTGGCCTTCACCGCCCCCACGGGGTCATGCGGGCCCCAGGCTCCCGCCAGGGCTAAGAAGCCGGAGGAGGTGGAGAAGGAGGCCCGAGCCCACGTCGTCTCCGGGAGCGGTGACCCTGGTGGGAACCCCGTGCTGGTGCTGGGCTGCCACAGCATCCAGCTGGGCAAGTACCGGGGTCAGACCACACTTGGTGAGATGTTTCTGGCAGCATGTCGGCCGGGGACCCCACATGTTTAGGGGCGCCCAGAGGAACAATCGACACGCGAAGAAGGCAGCCGCCGAGGCGGGTGGCTGAGAGTAGTTCAGCCGGGGCTGGGGGGGGTCCCACCACAGCTTGAGGTCCGTGGTGAGCTTGAGGGACCCCCCCGCTGTTCTGCCTGAACAGCGCCCGGCCGATCCACTCCTGCTCCTCCCCGGTGAGGGCTGTCCGCCAGCCCTCAGGCAACCGGGTCTGTGAGGAGGATGAAGACAACACAATCAAACACAACGTGAGGAGGCCAAGTCGCTGCTACACACAGTCTGACCGTCGTCTCCGCAGAGTCGTGTGTCCGGCGTGAGTACAATGGGCGTGTGTCTGTACCTCAGCCCGAGCAGGAGTGGGCGGTGCCGGCTGCTCCACGTCGCCCGTCGTCGTCGTCGTCTTCCTCCTCTTCTTCTTGGGCTCTGGTGCCAGGGTGGCCTCCGCGCACGGCGTCTCCTCCCCGCACGGCGTCTCCTCCCCACACAGGCAAATGTTACCATGCGACACGTCCAGTGTGGGGCCAGTTACCCATTTCTACGTCGGTGAGCATCCGGATCAGCTCCTCGTCCGTCACCTCTGTGGTGGGGGGGCGGCGGAACCGAGGGGCGCAGGTCTCTGACGGAAGACACCGCTATGGGGGGGGGGGGGGCAACGGTTAGTAAATCGCATACACTCAACCTCTGCTGTGTGAAAGAGAAAGAAAGAGCTACCTACCTGGAACTGCAGGCAGTGCTGGTGGGGTCATCAGTCTCCTGATCCGGGCCTGCAGCTCCCCTGGGCCCATCGGACGCCCACGCACAAGGGCCGAGGGGTGGGGCCGCTGCTGCTGCTGCTGCCGCCGCCGCCGCCACCGCCACCGCTGCTGCTGCTGCTGCTGGCGGGCGGAGGGGGTGTAGCAGCCGCCTCCGCCGACCGCTCCTTGTCTCGGCCCAGAATGTACTTTATGAAGACGTCCATGGCGCTCCCAGGCTGCGGTGTCTTCCGCCGTAGCCACTCGACGTAGCTGCAAGACAACGATCCAGGAGTTGACACGCTTATAAACATGTCACAGCACCGTCTCCACTGTCCTTCACCACAATATGACTTACGTCTGACGCTCCTTCTCCTTGAAGTAGTACAGGTCCTTCAGGGTGGCCTCCTTGAACATCCCGAAGCCAACAAGCGCCTCGCCCCCGCCCGGGCAGGGTGGCACGAGCCCGGGCCTCCTCCTGCACCCGGCGGAACTTGAGGTGCTCCGCAAAAGCGGAGTGGGCGCAGGAGTAGCGGGCGAGGCTGTCCTTGTTGTCCATGAGCGAGCTGTCCAAGGCACTCGTCTCCCGCTCCCGCTGGTGACTGGCGACCACGTGATAGGCGTAGCCCACGTCGTTCTCCAGAAGCCATCTGAGGGTCTGACCCTGGTACTTAGCCCAGCACCAGCATGGGGTTCCCAGGGTCACCGTCCCCGGAGACGACGCGGGCTCGGGCCTCCTTCTCCACCTCCCCCGGCTTCTTGGCCCTGGCGGGAGCCTGGGTCCCGCGTGAAGGCTGCCGCCGCATCAGAGGCCCGCAGGACCAACTGATGCGACGGCGTCATCCTCAAATTTGCAAAAGACATCTACAAAACAAATGACACAGCATTAAACGAGCATTGCATTAAACGAGCATTACAGTTTACTCCCTTAAAGTGACTTTCATGTTCATGGATGCTTACAGGAAAGATAACAGATGGTATGGAAGGTTGGAATGCTAATCGCCGCGCAATCTGTTTCAATGGGAATCGCGACTCTCCGTAATTTCAACATTAATTTTAGCATATTTATAATTCGAAATTCGTCCCAGCCTTTATACTACATACACACTATGGTCTATAGCATATAACCGAGTCGTCCTCTAACATTTTAACGCATTTTTCACGATTTACCAGTACTCGTTTTCAAGGCTAACTGCCGCGCAATCCGTTTCAATGGGAATCGCGACTCTCCGTAATTTCAACATTAATTTTAACATATTTATAATTCGAAATTCGTCCCAGCCTTTATACCACATACACACTAGGGTATATAGCATATAACCGAGTCGTCCTCTAACATTTTAACGCATTTTTCACGGTTTACCAGCTCTCGTTTTCAAGGCTAATCGCCACATCCTGCCTTATCATCGAATGCAGAGATAATGGCTGACACACGTGGAAGGTTTTCCTCGAGCTGATGCTGATGCGGGGTTGCTGATTGGGCGGGCGAAAGTCCAGGGGAAGATTTGCGGCTGACGATTGGCTGAGAAACAGTGAGCAACGCAGGACAGATAGATTATAATTATTATATTACAATAACGCCATTTATTATCGTCAATTTATTGCTTTATATATATTTATAATCCATTTGCTGTGAGTGTTATGACTTCATTGAAATAAACCGACCATTTATTATTATTCTTTTGATTATAATTATTATATTATAATGCCATTTATTATTGTCAACTTATTAATTAACTTATTAATAATATATTTTTATAATCCATTTGCTGTAAGTGTTAGACTTCATTGAAATGAACAAACCATTTATTATTCTTGTGGACTTTTTGCTAAAGAAGAAAGAAACAAACAAGGGACAAGCATGTTGCCTAGAAGGAGAATATATTTTATTTTATTCAGTCAAATGCAATAAGAAAATAAATTAAAGAAAATAAAAGAAATAAATTGGCTGTGTGTATGCACTGAACAACAAAAAAAAAACTATATAAACTAGCTCTGCAAAATGATAAATATATACAGCAAACAACTCGGGCCTCCTTCTCCACCTCCTCCGGCCTCCTGGCGCTGGCGGGAGCCTGGGGCCCGCGTGGCCCCATGGCGGCGGTGAAGGCTGCCGCTGCATCGGAGGCCCGCAGGAGCGACTGCTGCGACGGCGTAATCCTTATCTTGGCGAAAGACATCTCTATCTACAATGACAACAAATGACACGACACAGCATTAAACAAGCATTACAGGTTACTCCCTTAAAGTGACTTTTAAGATATACAGTACCAGTCAAAAGTTTGGACACCTTCTCATTCAATGGTTTTTATTTTAATTTTTTTTTTTCAACATTGCAGATTAATATTGAAGTCATCCAAACTAAGAAACACATATGGAATTATGTGGGAAACAAGAAAATGCTCCACAGACCAGAATGTTTAATATTTTACATTCTTCAAAGTAACCACCTTATGCTTTGATGACAGATTTGCACACTCTTGGCATCCTTTCGATCAGTTTCATGAGGTAGTCACCTGGAATGGTTTACCCCCCTTTACCCAAGCCCCCACCAGGGCAAGGAAAACTCCCTTGAAATTAGCAAGGAAGAAATCAATGATAATCTTAAGACCCATCTCTACTCTTTTGCCTTTAATTCAGTATAACCTTTCTTTTACCTCATTTTTATCTCATCTTTTAGTCTTTTGATCCGGATTGCATTTATTCATTGCATTTTGGCAATTTCTAGCCTACATTATCATTGTTATTACTGAAAAAATGGGCCATTTGAGTAATTCCGAAAGAGTAGCTCAGCTCCTCCTGGCGTAAACTCTCCTGGTGAACGGTGGTCCAGAACAGCGGAGGAGCGCTCTAGCGGCGCACTCCGCCACTAGGGGGCGGGGTTTCACCGCTGCAGCGGCACACTCCGCCACTAGGGGGGGGTGTTTCACCCAAAACCGAAACTAAACATTAAATAATAAGAGCTACGATATGAAATAAAACTTAAAAGATAGAACGCTTCACGAATTTGCGTGTCATCCTTGCGCAGGGGCCATGCTAATCTTCTCTGTATCGTTCCAATTTTAGTATATGTGATACCGAAGTAACACAAACACAGCCTCTTCCTGAGTTATATACGTAGCTCCACTCACAGACCCAACGCGCTCTATTGGTGTGGAGCTACAGAAGACTCAGACGGACTAGCACGGCAGCCCCCGGTCGCAGCGGACCGGCCCACCGCCCCAATATGTGGTGCGAGGAGGACGTTATGGGTTCAGGTTGTTGGGATTATTGTACTGGAACACCACAGCGCGAGGAACTCTGGGTAGAGCATGGAGGGGACTCCCAGCCGTGGGATTGGTGGAGGCAGACAAAGGACTAATGCCCTAAGGCCCTGTCACATGACACACACCCCCCCCCCCCGCCCCCTCGCCCCCCGCCCCCCCTCCTCTGCATTCCTCCCCCTCCCACTAGTGACGCCCGGGGCTCAGTCGCTGCTATTGACCCAGAAGGGAACGGTGTTGGTTTACACGCTAATGTGTGTGGAACAACCCCCCCCCCCCCCCCCCTCGTACTTACTGCTTCCTGGTGCCGCGGCCGCCGTCCACCAGAGGACCGTTCCTCTCACGAGGCAGCGCAGACCGCGGCTCCAACCCGGTGTTGGTGGAAGAGGTGGCCGGTCTAGGGCTGAGAAGGAACGCTTCAAACTCCATAGACCACAGCCTGTTTAGGGATAGAGTCAGTCTAGCCCTGAATACAAGTCAGACCACTGTATCGCCAAACAAGAACACATACAGCTATAGATTGACTAATACTGGGATCTAATTCTATACATGATAAAAATCAAACATATAAAAACATAAAATACATAATTGGGTCAACTGTAATTTGATTACTGAGAAGTATTGGCCAGAAGAGAGGTCCCATGCTGACCCCTAACACTAGCTTTTTGATTGTTCAATGTTTTTACATTTTTCGAGTGATGTTCAAAAAGCCACCACTAGGTGTCAGCATGCGACCACTTCTGGCTCTCTGAGCTGGTGAGCAGCAGGTTGGATATTCGCCGGATATTCGGTTTTGCAATCGGATTGATCAACACAATTGTAATTCATTACGGGTGTAGTTTGTGGAGTACAGTATAGGACACCGCATTGACCAAGAATTACACAGACATTTAGTCCTATCGACACCTGTGCGAGAACAGCACTTTTATCTACGTTCCGGCTGCACGTCTGTTTTAGGGAGCGTCTACAATTTTCCTCGCTCTGATGCTGTAGTAGTAGGAGACTTGCCAACGTGGGCTGCTACTTGCTACAGTTAACATTTTGCCTATATATTGCATTATGAGATAAAGTGATATTTTTACTCATGTCAATGCTATGAGCTTCTGTAAAAAGGCACTGCGGTGGCAGCGGGACTGTCGGCGGAACAAGTGCAGCCGTCTACATCGTTTGCCAGGTTTTGAGTGAGTGACAGTGAGTGAGTGAGTGAGTGAGAAAGAGAGAGAACACATGAGGACAAACAGACGGAGAGAGAAAGATGAGAAAAAACAAGCTCAGGGACAGGAGAGGCTAAGAAACAGTTGGACTGAAGAGGTAAATGACGACATCATAGGTTAACAGTCAGTGTAATACTGTATATGTCCCCAATGCATAATTGATCTTATTGTTTTGTATTCTTTTTTATTTTTGCAGGTGACACAAAATAGACCACAATGCCCTGTCCAACGCCCTGCTGTGACCTACTGGATACCTAAGGTAAATTATGACATCTTAGGTTAACAGTCAGTGTAATATGAGTCACCATAACTAATCTTTTTGTTTTGTATGCTATGCTTACTTTGCAGGTGACACAATTAGACCACAATGCCCTGTCCCAACCCCCTGTCCCAACCCCCTGCTGTGATCTACTGGAAACTAGGGATGCACCGAATTTTCGGCCGAAAATGGCCCAAAAGCGCATTTTCGGTTTTCGGCCGAAATGCTTTTATCACCGAAACAGAAATTTGTGTTGACGCAAACAAAAAACGCAGCCAGCACACGCTTGTCTGGATAAGCGCCAATATGTCTGTGGTGTGGACGTTTTTCAATGTTTCTGAGAAAGACCCTACGTATAGCGATTTGCAAAAATTGCAATGCCTTGATTTTAATGAAGTTAGTACACAGTCATAGCCATAAAAGCAATGGTACTAGGGTTGTATTATCCAGTATAAACGGTATAAACTTTGAAACTAGGTCAACCGCCATCTTCTCCGTCAACTCTCCTCTCACAGTCGGTGACAGCGTCTGGCAGCGCACCAATTCTCGTTGACAGCGTCTTGTAACGTTCTATATATAATAGTATAATATAATTGTATACATAATATCATGGCCTAAAGCTCTGTGCGCCTCCGGATGGCCGTAGCGCGGGGAGCTCTCGTAGGGATTGGGCTTCGCGGGGTTTGTTTACCGGCGTTGCTATGGTTACCGGTCTTGCGTGTTCCAACTTATTAGGTAGCCTATCTATTAGTTTGTATATATATTTTTTTTTTAATGAAAAAAACACATCAAAAATAAAACAGTGCAAAGACAAACTGCCGAACTTTTACCCTTTTTAACCTAATACCTTATACCGCGGCAACCCTAAATGGTACTAATAATTGTCATAGTAATTTCTTTCGGTGTTTCGGTTTTCTGTTTTCGGCCTTGGTTTCCTCATATTCGGTTTTCGGTTTCGGCCAAGAATTTTCATTTCGGTGCATCCCTACTGGAAACCTAAGGTAAATAAATAATTAACATTTGCATGAAAGAATGATAGTGACTTTTGCCCATCCCTTGTATGGTGTATCTCATTATGCCATATTAGGTACATCAGACCGGTTACTGTTCGCCTGGAGCCCCCAAAGGCCCAAGTTCACCGCTTCCTACATGCTGGGTTTAGTCCGATGATACAACTGAAATCTCAACATCCAAACTTTAGAAAAAATATATATAGAGTAGGCCTACCATAATGTTAACTGTTTCTTTTTAACGGACATTTTCTAATGCGCCAATTAAAATAGATGTATATTTATATCTATATACCCCCTTGGCTTAACAAGGGGGTGCATAAAAGGAACACACCAGTGAACCGTAGTAGCCTACTCACCAAATACTGATGAAGATGTTTTCTCGTTCTGGGTTCCTGCGTTGGTCGCCTGCTGCAGGCCTGCAACCATGTTCAACATATTGTATTCGTTATAAGTGTGTTTGCTACTGCAAGCACATCTAGGCTACTGTTCATCTTAAACATACTTATTCTGCATACTTTCAGCTACAGAAACCATTCAACTATCAAAACGTCCAGCTCGTTAACGGCATGATGGCTATCTCTCGGCGATTTTCAACTCTTTGAACTTTTTAAACTATTGCGCTTTTTTTTTTTAGACATGGTAAGCTAAGTCAATCGGCGGACGGCTCCGCCGTCGCCTTCTTTGACATCGTAACTTGTTCAATTTTCAACGCTAACCTTCGTTTAAACTATTGAACAAATAACACACTTGTATCTTCATTAATCTGAAAAACAAATTTCGATTACCTTTATACTTTTTTCAGAATCACAGTTTACGTTCCATATCGGCTTCGCTTCAGTTGGTCTCAGTTGGTCAGTGATTAGCTGAGGTCAGAACATGGCGGACGGGCAGGTGGCGCTGCCTGATTGGGCGGTTTGTACCGCCAAATTAATTAGGCTACGGACGAAACGCATTCTAGTTTGAACTACTATCACACATTCTCCAAAGCATATCTTTTATATAATGTATCTACCATATTAACCATCTCGATTATATTTTATAATCTTGTTTATGTTGCATGTGTATGCTGTGTCAGACGTGTTCAAGCGACTGTGACTTCAAATTCCCCCCTGGGGGATCAATAAAGTATTTATCTCTACCTAACGTGCATTATTTGAACTTGAGTACATTCCGAGCTAGTGGTTCATTCATGGGTTCAATACCTTGTCATTCTTCACTGAACGTGTACTGACTTTAACTATATATTAATCGAACAACTCCATACATTATCTAAATGCTATGAAAAACCAGCTCATATATCTCACTGTATGAGTATTAATCATTCTCTCCGCTCCCTCTCTGGAATGACGTTGGTTGTTGTGTCGCCTGTTGAATGGTTTAACACTTACAAATGCTCCCCAATATATTAACCATTATGTTTTTTTCTTGCATGAAATAAACGTATTCAATTTAATAATAGGTACTTGACAATTTCCTTTGCAGTAACAAAAAAAAACATTCGGACTTCGCGCTCAGTTCCAAAACAAAATCACACTGACTGTAAAATGGTTGATTATTCTTAACAACCCACAAAATGCAGCGTTCCTATTGGTGTAAGTTCTTCTGTTTTCCCGCTGTGAGCACGAGCGGATGAGGCGCACATTTAAGAATAATTCAAGTTTATTTTATTTCGATTTTTTAAGTTTGGTGTATTTCTCATTAAACAATATCATGTCAGTTGAATGTGTTTTTATTGTATGCCTTCTGCTGAATCAGCTGAATCCCCAATACCATCTTAGTCTGAATTAATTTAGCTTTTATTTCACGAGTCAAAATAGTACAAATTTGCACATGGAGACACACTTAAGTGAAACCAAATTGCCAGTGGTTTCACTTAAGTGTGAAATCAAACATGCATGATTATGCATGTTTAATTATTATCAAACATGCAAAATCATGCACGTTTCAAAGTCCTCTTAGGCTTTCGGTCGTCCGTGTCCAAAGACTCCAGGCGGCTGAAAAGCAGTCCACAATCAGCCCCCAAAGCCCTCCCCTCGAAGGGGCAGGCCATCCCTCGGGCCCTGGGCAGAAAGGAGAGCGCGCTCCAGCTCCTCTCGCCCGGACCCACGCCCAGCCGGCACAGCAGCCGGTGGGCGGTCTCCGGCACGGCGGGCTGCAGCAGCAGGCCGTACGTCCTCAGGCACTCCAGCGCCACATGGAGGAGGGTGTCCAGCCAGCGACGGTCGCCCTCGTCACCCCGGTCCAGCTTCCAGGGCGCGTGGCGTTGCACGAAGCCGTTGGTGAGCCGCACGCAGCCGCCGACGGCCTCCAGCGCCTTGTACGCGTGCAGGGTCTCGTAGTGGCGCCCCACCACGGCGGGGAGCCCGTGCACTGCCTCCAGCAGGCGCCAGTCGTCCGCCGTCGCCCTGCCCCCGGAGCCGGCCGCGAACAGCTCCGGGCAGAAGGGCGGGTAGCGCTGGGCGGGGTTGAGAGCGGGCGCCGTGCACCGGTTCAGCAGGCCGCCCAGCGAGTCGGCCAGCTCGGCGTTCAGCACCTTCAGCACCTTGGCGTCGTTGTAGTCGCAGTCCGAGTCCGGCACGCCCTGCCGCAGGAGGAAGTACCGCAGGCCGTCCGTGCCGAACCGCCCAGACTTCTCCACAGGGTCGACCACGTTGCCCACGCTCTTGGACATTTTTTTACCCCCCACCGTCCAATGGGAGTGCACGCAGATCGTCCGTGGCGGCGGTAGCCCCGCCCCCAAGAGAAAAGCCGGCCAATAGATGGCGTGGAACTTTAAAATGTCCTTCCCTATGACGTGGTGGGCGGAGCTCCACCACTGTGCGTGGGCGTCGGGGTAGCCGGCCACGGTCAGGTAGTTGACCAGGGCGTCCAGCCAGACGTAGACGGTCTGCTGGGGGTCGCCCGGGACCGGGACCCCCCACTGGAGTCGGCTCCTCTGGCGGGACACTGAGAGGTCCGGCAGCTCCTCCTGCAGCCACTGGAGGACGTCCTGGTAGAAGCGCTCCGGCTGGATGGCGCCGGGGTTCCCCCTCAGCCAGGCCAGCAGCGGGCGGCGGAACGCCGACAGACGGAACATGTAGTTCTCCTCCTTCATCCACTCCACCTGTGGAGCGGGCGGACACAAGCGCGTGAGTTTGGGAGGATGAGAGGCCAATAGGGCACTTTTATCCAAAGCGACACACAATAATTGCATTCAACCATGAAAAAACACACACACACACACACAAAGAATCATGGGTATATCAAATTATTCCGATTAGCATATTGCTTCAAGTACTACACGTTAGAAACAAGATGGAGGATGTATTTATCTTCCTTTTCATTAGCCAAGACATAACATGCCAACAACTTGATTTCTGATGTTGTCCCATTAAGGCAGCATACGAAAGGTGGACTTCAACAACAATGCATTGCTTGATTCACAGTTTTCCTCCTGTACCTTGTGCCCACTGTCTAGGGAGATCTTGATGTCCTTTCCCGAGGAGTCCAAGGCGTCGGCCACCTGTGACGGCGTGAGGAAGCTCTCGTCCTGCATCGAGTACCAACCCTCATAGCTCCCCTTGTAGATGAGCCCTTTGTCCTGCAGCACTGTCCAAAACCTCTCCACAGCCCGCCGGTGAACCGGGTCGCTGGTCCTGATGTAGTCCGTGTACGAGATGTTACATTGGACGAATAGACGTTTAAATCTTTCAGACACATCGGTGCAGAAGATGAGCGGATCTTTGCCTGCAGATTCGGCTGCCTGTTGGATTTTCAGGCCGTGCTCGTCGGTGCCTGAGACACAGAAGGACATGGAGCATACACATTGTAAACATGACACAACAGTCATTGCCCATAGCACACTCATGACATCATTAGTATTGTTTAGTCAAGCAACATAATTACAAAACCATGCTTGTTTAGAGCGTTACCTGTAGAAAACTTTGACTTGAAGCCTTGAAGTAGTTTGTATCTGTGCAAACAGTCTGCGGTCACGGCCGAATACAAATGTCCTAGATGCGGGGATGCGTTGACATAGAAGATGGGGGTAGTGATGAAGAAATGCTCTTCATCGCTGGGGGGGGGTGTGCTCATGTGCCTGACATCCAACCTGTGTGGATAGCCTTGGTATGTGCTCATGTGCCCCACATCCAACCTCTGTGGACCGGCTTGAGGGACATGGCATTGTGCAAATAAACGTGTAGACAACCTTGGTACCACACTATAGTTTCGAATGATAAATCGGCATGGGTTCCTCATGTTGACATACCAGACAGTGATCCCATGAACTCAAGTAGATCCAGTCAGTCAGTATGACAGTTCCCAGTCTCCATGCATGAATGGACGGGGTCCCGTAAGCACTTAGTGGCCAAACCGTTATCTTTTGAGCAAGGCATTTCGTGCCTGACACCAGCCAGTATCGCCGTTACAGGTCGCAGAATATTTTTAACGAATAACTAAGAACCTGACTAGAGCTACACGTGAGATGTTTCCTTGTCAAGGTTAGATCAGTTTCCGGTTTTGTAAGGGCAACGTTCCCTCGACCAATGAAATTGCTCCATCGTCTTTAAACCCGCCTTTGAACGGTAACCACCAATCATATCGCAGAGTCTTCCTCCAACTTATTATATTCAGTCATATGCGTTTTTTCAGTATACTTCGCCCCATATGTTGATCAGAATGTGTCTAAGGTGTATGTCGACCATGCCATAAAACAACGCATTTTTTTTTTTTAGCACAAATTACATGGAGGGTATTGAGGTTTTATTTGTAGTTCTTTACTATTTTACAAATTACAAAGAACGTTCCATTTTTTTTTATACTGACGGCTGTTGTCCAATAGGCCTACTATAATCATACATTCCTGTAACCACTAATTACAAACAGATATGTCTCTACGAATCATTTAGTTATCCATATGTTATAGTTTATTTTGGAGCCTACGTATGCTTATTTCTGTCTGTCTTCTCTCAACTTATACAATTTTTTAAGTTGAGACACAATGATGCTGTATTTTATTCCCAATGAAAGAGAAAAAATGCTTTCGGATTTAGTCCTTAACTAAATCGGAGTAAATCTAAACTGAACCGATGCGGGGTCCCCAGACCAAGTGAGGTGCAGTTCTTGGTTTGCGCTACTGGTTCCTGGAGAGCGGGTCGGGTTCCTGGTGAGCGGGTCTGGTTCTGGTGGGCGGTTTGGGTTCCTGGGGAGCGGTACTGGTTCTTGCGGAGCTGATCGCAGCTCGAGCCTCTGTCTGTCGTGCAGCGTGATCAGGAAGTCCTCAGCGCTCCCTTACTGGATCTCTTTCAACAGTGACGAATGGGCTGAAAGGTAAACCTTAATGTACAGATAGTTTACTTTTACTTCTTCATTTTAAATGATAAACAAAATCAGCGAGTTGTTTCAATGTCTTAATTTATCGTTTTCTCTGGGAAATGTGAGTCAGAACAGAAGACCACCATCATGTGATCTAAACCCGGAGACCACAAGCATACTTGTTGCTCCTTAAGCTTATTTCCATACTACTTTGTGTCGCTCTAATGGTAACGTCTACTGTTGTTTTGTTTTAGATGGATGTCAACCGGAAGGATTTCTACATCGGTCTGTCTTTGGCGATCGGATCCAGTGTCTTTATCGGGGCGAGCTTTATTTTGAAAAAGAAAGGCTTGCTACGATTGGCCAGCAAGGGTTCAATGCGAGCAGGTAACATCAGGGTCTGATCAGTTTACACTCAATACTTTGTATTAGATAGTGATGCTCGACTGTGGAAGGGGCCTGATTAAACAAACGACCCACTTTGTAACACGATCGTGTTTGGATTTAAGTGCAAAGTGGTTGCCCGCATCCAATGCTGTGTATTGCTTTCTTTCACAGGCCAGGGAGGTTATTCGTACCTTAAAGAATGGCTGTGGTGGGCGGGGCTGATCTCAAGTAAGACCATTGTATGCAAACCTACCTTTTCTATGAATACTCAGATATGTTGTCGAGGCGTTTGCGAAACAAGCGCCTGGCTGTAACCCACGCGGTCCCATACATTGATGCCTTTGTATTCAGATCAGGAGCTACTCAGAGTGGGATGGCTATTGTCGTTGGTGATATTGTGTCGCCATGCCTACATTGTGGATATCAGCTTTGATGTGGACATTATTTTAATTGCAATTTGCAAGAAAATATTTAATGAAAACCTTCCATTTCTCCCTATCCCTCACTTTCAGTGGGTGTTGGCGAAGCTGCAAACTTTGCAGCATATGCGTTTGCACCTGCAACCCTTGTGACCCCTCTCGGAGCCATGAGTGTACTCGTAAGGTAAAGGTGTTGGCTACGGAATGGCTCTACTCTGTGTTTAAACCCTCCCCCCCTTCTCGTGTTGACTCCTCTCGCTGTCACTTGACACATAAAGCCGATCAAAAGCAGGAAGCAGTGCCTTTAGAGGAAGCTAGATCGCCCGTTATATTATGCCTTCTCATCAAGAATTCAAACCTTGGTTGTAAATCCGAAGTAGACCAGTGTCCACACTCTAGGCCGATGTATTCTGTGAATTCATTTCACTAGCAGGTTGATGCATTGTCGCTGCAGACAAACAGTTGTATTTTTTGCTCATCTCTTATAGTGCTGTGCTGTCCACCCATTTTCTGAATGAGAAGTTGAACGTCCATGGAAAAGTGGGGTGCCTGTTGTGCATCTTTGGCTCCACGGTGATGGTGGTGCATGCGCCCCAGGAGGAGGAGGTGGCCTCGCTCGGCAGCATGGCTGAGAAGCTCAAAGACCCCGGTACGGACACCGCACACGGAGAACTCAAACTATAGAATCATATATATGCATTGGGATTCGGCCGAAACAACCTCCCTGTTGGATTAGACCGGGTTTGTTTGGATGGATCTTCCACAAGAGTTCCTGAGGATTAAACAAGAACAAAATGATCTGACTGGAATTGTACTGTGTGTAATGACATGCATTTATCCTCCTTGCTAGGCTTTATTGTTTTCGCCACTTCCGTGGTTCTGATCAGCCTGGTCCTCATTTTCGCCGTGGCGCCCAAATACGGCCAGAAGAACGTCCTGGTCTACATCCTGATCTGCTCCGTGATTGGCTCGCTGTCCGTGTCCTGCGTGAAGGGCCTGGGCATCGGCTTCAAGGAGCTGGTGGCCGGGACGGCCGTGCTTAAGGAGCCGCTCTTCTGGTGCCTGCTCGTCTGCCTGGTGATCTGCGTGAGCGTCCAGATCAGCTACCTGAACAAAGCGCTGGACATCTTCAACACCTCCATCGTCACGCCCATCTACTACGTGTTCTTCACCACCTCGGTCATGGCCTGCTCGGCCATCCTCTTCAAGGAGTGGCTGCGCATGAACACGGACGGCGTAGTGGGCACCGTCAGCGGGTTCCTCACCATCATCATGGGGATACTGCTGCTGCACGCCTTCAAGGACATCCCCTTCACCTGGGAGACGCTGCCGCTGTACCTGAGGAACGGCCTGCAGGGGGCGCCCTGGCATCAGCTCCCCTATGCAGCCCTCCCCGAACACCAGAGCGAGAAGGCAGGAGAGGGCGGGCCGACGATGGGGGGGTATCCCCCAGGAAGCCCTGTGAGGAGGAAGGGCAGCCTTGGGGCGGTCTAGCCACTAACACCCCCCCCCCCCCCAAAAAAAGAAAGTATTGCATTTTATTGACTCGCCGACCTTTCTAGCTCGGCAACTGTAGCGTTGACATTTTTTTTTTTTTTTTTTTCAAAAAGGTGCGTCTGCTTGCTGTGAGCATACACAACTGATCACTTATTTTACTATCTGAATGTTATGGTTTTTTTGACACTATCACACTTCCGACACTATCGCCTATTTCAGTGAATTGTGAATGTGTAATCATACAATCCCAATGCTCACTTTGAGTTAACATTTAAATTCACTTAAGCCATTTTTTTTTAAATGGTAAAGCATATATGCGTCATTTGCACCTAAAGTTAATTTATTTGCCAATATACCAATGAGACCATATCTCCTGATGGTCTTCCTTTTTAAGTCACTGAATGACCCCAGGACTAGCTTTGAATAATGGACTGTTCTTGAGTATCCTATTTGGATCAGTCCATTCGATATACCGTGATGTGCCTTAAACAGATTTGGTTTCAACTGACATATTCTTTATTGCATATGTACATTAACATTGTTAACGAAGATCATGTATGTTATCAATAAAGACACTGATAACACCCACTTGGACCAAAACAGCAGTGATGTGGACCATTTGTAGGACAGCACGGTAGACCCAATGTGGCCCACATCATATAGGCTTCCCCGCTCGTCAACTAGATTCAAAGGCTGATTCAATCCAGGTTCACATCGCGCCAAAACAGGTGTCCAATGAAGTTTGAAACCCATCTGCTGTAAAGAATAACATGAAACGTTTCCTAGCCATGGCAACATTAAAAGACTTTCAGTCCACAAACGACACGCATATTACCCATTGAGGGGGGCAATCAATGGCTTGGCATGCGTACAACTCCTGATGACCGGATACGTGCGTTCGCTTGAGGCCCTTGTATCAAACCCAACATGTTTTACTCTCTTCAGGTTGCTGGGACGGTTCTCATGTTAGTCAGTACTGGAGGTGGGCGGGGCCAAAGGTGGTACGCGTCCGTTTTGTCCGTCCTTTAACAGGACAGCGTTTATTCCGACATGGATTCTGAGAACGAACCTCTACTCCTCTGCGTCTGTTCGAGCCTGTTCAGGATGAACTGGCTCGTGTCTATGAATCTCTCCACACAGTTCACAAAGCAGCACTCCGTCCTGGAGTCCAGCTTAGGCCCGGGTTTATCCATGCATTTTTCCTAGAAAAAACATAACGTAACAGTTAGGCTACAATAAGAATACAATAGTTTTGAGTAGGTGCATTGCTATCCTCATAAGCTCTGGTATGAAACTGATTGTCTGTATCATTACATCTTTCAATATGTTCTGAAGTGAATCAACACTTGACAGGGTTATATACCGAAAGTTTGAAATGCATAAAAAAAAGTCTGATCTTGGTGAAACCAAAGGCTTGCTAAGACAAAGGAGATGACTCAAGTTGTCCATAAAGGTGCACTATTTTTGAGTTTATCACCTTTAAATACAATCACACATGACTTATTACATCATGAAAACAGCTTTCCTGCGGACGTCCTATTAGCTTGCGCTAGGGAGTTACGAAACCATCAGCCGTGCTGATCCATCACCAACGTCCTGCTACGGTGAACCTGATCCAACACAATCTACAATGCCAATTTATAAACCCTTGTACACATGAAAGGTACATAATGCATGGTCATGATGAAGGTAGTGCTCTAAAGAACTGTTTGCTAGCCTAGCAGGAGAGCAGACGAGTGCATGTGTGTATGTGTGTGTGTGTGTGTGTGTGTGTGTCTTACCCAGCACACTTCAGTCATCTGGTGCACCAGCTGCTGAAATCTCTGCTTCTGGGATTCAACCTCGATGAACTGCTGAAGCTGGGGGTCAGGTGCGGCTCCTTGTCCCTCCATCTTCTCAACACGAAACCCTCCTCGACGGACAGCAAAGCCTCAAAGTGTACCGCTTCTGACCTTCACGTGTAGCGACTAGGGACCCACCAGAGACGGCCGACAGGAAACAGAAAGAGAATCCACCAATCACAGCGCAGCTTGTGTGTGACGTCAATCTTAGATAGATTCATTCGTTTTGAGAAGTAGCCCATCTTGTTTCAAATGCACAGATACTATTGATTCGTTTACTCCTTAATTGTACTCATCGTTTTACTTCTCCCTCTCTCTCCCTCCCTCTCTCTCTCCCTCTCCCTCCCTCCCTCCCTCCCTCCCTCTCTCTCTCCCATCTCGCACGGTCCCTTCACACAAATCCTACCCTACCGTATAATTTGACTAGATAGTCAGCTATTGAACAGGTCCCCAGGACCCCACTCATGCTCTGCTTCCCCTCTGCTTGGATTCCAGGTCAAGGAACGATGGCATCAAGCATACTGGAAGAATGCTTCATTAAGAGATCGCAGCAGAAAAAGAAGACGTCTCCTCTGAACTACAAGGAGAGACGGTTTGTTCTCAAGCAGGAGAAACTGTCCTACTACGAGTACGACCAGGACAAGGGGGTAGGTGTTCAATTTACAGTAATAAACACAACATCTATACAAGCCACACCAGCGTTTTGGGCTGATCAAACCAGGATGATCGGTTGTCTTGAAATTACTGATCTCTCTCTCTCTCTCTCTCTCTCTCTCTCTCTCTCTCTCTCTCTCTCTCTCTCGCCCTTCAAGATTACTCAACTATTCACACTGCTGGAACAAACGGTTAACCTACCTGAATAGCAGGTTAAAACAAAGTTGAATGTCATTTTTATTAGAGACCAAATAGCGAAAACAAGCAATAAATATGTTTCCAACAAAAGTTACATTTTATTGTAATGAACACACATTTCTTTCAAATCTCTGAGTCAAATAATAACATAATATTACTAGCTAATTCGAAGTAAATCGAGAGAAGGACAGAAGATATACTGATAAAGGGCACTTTATTATTATAATTATTAAAACTAGCATAAAATGAGCTCATCGGCGAGGAAGAAAGAAGCGTAACCTATAACCTATACCACAACTGTCCAACTGTTTGACCCTTGTCTTATATTAGTAACCAGTAACATCTTTACATTTTCCCTCAATATTGACATTGCCGAGCAGTGGGTGGGGGGGGACGTGTGTGTGTGTGTGTGTGTGTGTGTGTGTGTGTGTGTGTGTGTGTGTGTGTGTGTGTGTGTGTGTGTGTGTGTGTGTGTGTGTGTGTGTGTGTGTGTGTGTGTGTTTTCAGCTGTAGGACTACTGGAACTCGTAAAGCAGATCTTGAACATTGACTGCCAACTCTTGGAAGGTCGGCCTCTCCTCTGCCTTCTGCAAAAGGCACAAGACATAAAGAACTGCATTAGCACTCATACGTAGTCTTACAGCTAGAGTATACGGTCGTTGGATTGAACGGATCACGCAATGTGGTCGTGTGATCGCCCACCTCCGGCCAACAGCTCTTCATGATGCTGTAGACCCTCTCGTTGGCTAGCTGGGGCCGATACAGGCGGTAACCCTTGGACACCTGGTCCACGATGGCCTGGTTGTCGAGGCGCTCGTAGGGAAGCTTCCCTAGCGTGTGGATCTCCCACATGAGGATCCCTGACCACAGAGAAAAAACACGGCCTGTAAGTCTCCCTTCATGAATGACAGTACCTACGTGAGGTCAATCAAGCCTGTCATGGGAATGGTAGATGGTACACAGTAGGTGGGGGTGTTACGACGACGACGTTTTTTTTATTCACCGTATGCCCAGATGTCGGACTTGCTGCTGAATTTACGATAGAGGAGAACTTCAGGGGGCGACCAGCGGACGGGGAACTTGGAGCCCTCTGAGCTGGTGTACTCATCATCCAGGACGTACCTGGGGCGCCAGGGAGAGAGGACATCTCACCGAAGGGAACTCGCAGGCCCACTGGGGGCCACCAGCATCATACTTAATATGAATATAAATGTAAATATCATTTATATTGATAGACAGCTGTGTGTCTTTACCGTGACAATCCAAAGTCTGTCACCTTGACCGTGCCGTTGGTATCAACCAAACAATTTCTCGCAGCCTGGAAGTAAACACATACACACACACACACACACACACATTTAAATTAACAAAGGACATAATATCAAACAGCAATAATCATCAGATACCTAATACATGCATTCACATCCTGAGTAGCGCAGTAATATCTTTGGTGTGTCCTATCCTAGTGTGTTTGTGTGCAACTGCGTGCTTGCGTGTGTTTGTGCATGTGTTCCTGTGTGCGTGCGTGCGTGCGTGCGTGTACATGTGTTTGTGTCTGAGTGCGTGCGTGCGCGCCTGCGTGCGTGCGTGCATGTGTGTATATGTGTTTGTGCGAGCGTGCGTGCGTGTGTATATGTGTTTGTGCGTGCTTGCTTGCGTGCGTGTATATGGGTTTGTGCGTGCTTGCGTGCGTGCGTGTGTGTACATGTGTTTGTGCGTGCGTGCGTGCGTGCGTGCGTGCGTGCATGCGTGGGTGGGTCCGTGCGTGTGTGAATATGTGTTTGTGCGTGCGTGCGTGCGTGCGTGCGTGAGGGAGGACGATTGGCGGTCTCACCAGATCCCGGTGGAGGTACTGGTTGGACTCCAGGTAGGCCATGCCCTCGGCCACGTCCTTGCACATCTCAAGCAGCTGGATGTTGGTGGGGTGCTGCTTCAGGCCCTCCTTCAGGTAGGTGAGCAGGCAGCCATTGGAGAGGAACTCAGTCACGATGTAGATGGGCCTCTGCTTGGTGCACACGCCGTAGAGCTGCACCAGGTTCTCATGGCAGAGCTTCCTGGGAGGTTGGCATGCGACAACAACAATAACAGCAACAGCATATCAGTGAGTGAGTGAGTTAGTGAATACATCCCTAACTTTGAACCCCTAACTACAAGCATGGAAAGTGAAAACATTTACATTTAGGGTATTTAGCTGACGCTAATCCAAAGTGACTAACAATGAGTGCATTTGTCAGAAGAAAGACCGGCAACAATATATCGCTAAACACCGCCAGTAGGGAGAGCTGTTCTGCTTTCCCTGACCCTTGTCTTGTAATTGCAACCATGGTTACATCCTTACGTTTCACATATATATTAACATTGCCGCGCTGTGTGGATGGTGATGGGGTTAAAATGTATGTGTGTTTGTGTGGCGGGGGGGGGGGGGGGGGGGTCTGTGTGTGTGTGTGTGTGTGTGTTGTGTGTGTGTGTGTGTGCGTTTTTAGCTGTAGGACTACTAGAATTTGTGAATATCTTGAACATTGACTGATGAGGAAGATGATGATGATGATGATGATGACGTGGCCTACATCATGATTTTGGCCTCCTCTATGAATTCTTCCTCCGACATTGAGCCCTCCTTGATCATCTTGATGGCCACGTCGTGCTGGCCCTGCCACTTGCCGTACTTGACCACGCCGAACTGGCCGTTGCCCAGCTCCTTGATGAAGGTGAGGTGACGGGGGTTTATCTCCCACATACCTGGAAGATCCAACAAAATCCCTTTAAACCCTGACTAGTGTGGATCAGTCTCATCTTCTAGCTCGCACTGCGCTCTGTATTCCTGCCAGGGTCATGCATTCTGTTGTTTAGCCTTAGATTCCCTGAAGGGATCAAATGTACGCACATAAGGATACTGGAATCAATCCACCGCTCCCAAGATCTCATTGAAGGATTTAGTATAAGGTATCAATGTGGAATTTCTTTACCTCTTTCTTTCTTTCTTTCTTTCTTTCTTTCTCTCTACATGTTAACATATAAAGAAGCAACAGCATGCTTCTCTTAGTCTTTGTATAGCTACTTTCCATGATCGGTCTATCAGTCAATGCATTATCCAGAACAAACACGGTGCCAGTGCTCTTCAAATCGCTGTGTGCTTACCGTAGCCGAGGCCTGCGGTGGATGGCGCATGGGCCCGGTTGGACACAATGATCTTCAGCCTGCTGACCATACCTAGGAGAAGGTTCCAGGAACCCATGGACAAATACACTGTCACTTTGACTAACTTTTGGCTACATAATGCAGAGAGACTTATCTACAAAAGATCCGATCAACAACCTGCTGCATTGTGCTGGTGGTAAGTGATGAGTTCTGGGATGGTGCTGAAAAAGTGCTTGTCGGCCAGGTAGAACTGCCCCTGGGAGGTGGTGCAGATGTTGTAATGTCGACAGCTCCCAGCCGTCTCCCTGATGGGGGAACCCAGCAGGACGTCAGGGTTGAGTGCCCTTTTCTGTCTTCATCAGCATTGTTTGTGCATATCAATTGATAAGTGTGTTGATGTTGAAGCATGAATAATGTAAGAGGCCGGATAAGACAGCTGTTGTTGTGACGTAAATCTTGTTAGTTCTGCATTGTCTCAATAAATCTAAAACAAAAGTAAAATCCCTGTAGGGGACAGGACAGAGAATCCTGTGTAAAGACATCTGTGTGGTCTGCAGCCTCTCAGAACAACAGTTTATCGCAGTCTGAAAATGAAAGTAGATTAAACTTTGGTTTTGCATGATTTGCATTTCCATCTCGGGCCCACGCTCTGCTTCTGTTTCCTCCTTCAGGACAAACGAGAGTCTGTGTGTGTGTGTGTGTGTGTGTGTGTGTGTGTGTGTGTGTGTGTGTGTGTGTGTGTGTGTGTGTGTGTGTTTGTCTGTGAGTGTGTGTCTGTGTGTGTGTGTGTGTGTGTTTGCGTGCATGCTTGTGTGTGTGTTTATGTGAGCCTTGGCCTTGTGTAAACAGAGCTTGTAACTGTACTTACCCACTGATCTTACTGAACAGGGAGACTGTGTACTGACCAGCCTTGAGCCTGGAATCCCGCACTACAAACCCACCGTCTTTGTTCTGTAAATTCAGAATCAGAGCGCCAAGGTTTTTAAGCATTTTCAAGTCAAACATATGTTAGTTGATACTTCCCTTTCATTTGCAGAGTTAGTTTTGCCTTTGCTTTCATCCAAAGCGACTAATAATGAGTGTAAACACATTTCGTGGAAGAGCAGTATGGGTTTAGGCCTCTTACCTTATTATCAACAATAAGAATCATAATTAATAATAAATTATTGTTTACCTCAGTTTTTAACAAATTCTCTGCTTGGCTCCGGTTCATATTCTTACAATACCAGCTGTGGAAAGTGGAATTATCATTATTTATTTTCGGTAGGTGAGTGCTGCATGCAGCGCTCAAATATTGTTTTTCTTAGGCTTTATTATTTCTTTCTTTCCTTATTGTTTTAATATTTTCCTTGTGTAATAACATGACATGTTTTTATCGTATGATTTACTCACGGATATCTTTCTAGAACATTTCCAGCCTGTACAACATAATTATTTGGTATGTAGCCTTCTCTTCTGTAATAAAAAAAAAGAGAAAAAGTCATTATGCACTAGTATGCACATCTACAATGCATTATTACACGCCCTTATCATGCAGTCCCAATGTCTTTTGTTTTTACAGAGTAGAGTACTTTTAATGATTGAGCCAGAAAATGCCGCATTTGAAAGAAAACAAAACATTTAGAAAAAGGTAAATGCACATTAATATCCAACATATCAATAACACAAATGTGTTACATCCGTATGTTCATCGGATTGTTTATTGGCAGATCAATAGTGACTCGGACTGCACTCAGCGGCTGTTATCTTCTCCTCCCAATACTATATCAAAATATTAACTACTCTGTAAACTTCTTAAACTTCATTGATCTTCTAACCCCCATCAGGATTACTTTTTGTTCTACCCCGCACACGCAAGCACACACACACACGCGCGCACACACACACAGCTCACCCGTATTTATCCCGCGCCCGCCACCAGTTGGCGTCGGGCATCTCCAGGATGGTGTACTCCTCGTCCTTCTTCAGCTCCAGGTCTTGTGCTGACAGCGGGATGTACTCGTGCTCGGCGATGACTGTCATCCCCACCGACAGTGAGGGCTTGGGGGGCTCCAGAGACAACGTCTGGACGGCCGGCTCCTGGGGGAGGAGGGGGGGGGGTTGCAGGGGGGGATGCTTGTTGTTGTTACCGTAAAGTGCATGTGAAGCCTTCAACGGGGGTGTGTTTGTGTGTGTGTGTGCATTTAAAATTGCACGGTAAAAAAAAGGAAAACCAAATTAAAGGGCATTTAGCAGACACTTTTGCCTGACAAATGGGCAATAAAGTGTGTGTGTGTGTGTGGGGGGGGGGGGGGGGGGGGGGGGTCACCTCAACTGGAGTAGGAGGAAGAGGTTTCCCGGAGCCCCCTCTGTCTTTGGACAAGCCTGTGAAATGGGAGAGGTTTTTTTCCAGGTTGTTTTGTGCTCTCAACAGCTAGAAAAGGCGACGCGGAAGGGCTAGGATAACCCTACCTTGTAACACCCGGCACCCCATTGCCTGCTTCACTTCCTGTTGACAGCACTGCCACTGGCCGTCTACCCAGAAACACGGATGGTACTTCTGCTTGAGGTCCTTGTTGTAGCGCACAACTGCCCACAAACACGCACACACACAAACACACCCCCACACACACACACACGCACATTACACATTAACATTGAATTGACTGTAGTATGTGGAACATAACTCTGACCCAAACAGAGATAAAAACATATACTAACTTTCTTTAAGTTTTCGTATCCATTCCGATTGAATTTCGCCATTCTTTGCGAAGATATACAGCGGCCCGTCATCGTATATGACCTGCGTGTGAGAGGACAACCTTAACATTAAACACATGAATAATCCGGAACATTGATCAGAAGCAGGAGAAATAAAGCCCAGGCTATTTGGTGGCTTTAGTTGAATATATGAAACAATGAATGGAAGGGCTATGATAAGGTTATAAACCCACAAGGTGTTGATGACAATCCATTTGGGTTAGATTAGGAGTAGGCTATATTATGTTATTAATCACTAAACAGACAGAGACGCCGAATGGGTTTTGTGTGGATGGACAAAAGCAGGGAGGGCATCACAATACAAATGCTGCTTGTCAAATGTTATTTATCCTGTCATTTAAATGAGATCGCATGAAATGTGGCTGATTCTCGGATGAAATACTGAATATTCAACATTGATCATCAAAGTTGGTTTGCAATATCATCGAATCAGTCGGTGATACTCAGTGCACTACAGATAAACCCAGATATCATCCAGCCTCTCAATTATCATTATTATTTTATTTTTTATTGTTTCCTGTCCGAGGATGTCTGAGTTGTTCTATTTTTTTTTAGTCTTTAAAAACAAGAATAATCCGGAAGAAGTCGCTCCTCCTGAGTTGAACGTCAAACAGAAATCCCAACGTTGACTCGATCCTCTGCCACCTGGACCAACCTCCGTCCGTCTGTTTGTTCAACGAGTTTCACTTCCCACTTTAAGGCCTTTTCTTTTTTTAAAGCTTTGATCGTACAGTTAGTCAACTCCTATTTAGCTTCATCACAAATCGTTAAAGAAAAACGATTTGAAGAACTCGCTTTCGATAATGGGAATCAAAATACAAATATAAAATATAACCGCAAGCGGTGATTAACAGGGTCCGAGCAAAATTAAAAGTCAAGAACACATTTATGGAAGATATATAGATATAACATATAATTGTCATATTTAAGGAAAGATGTTCCACTTATAAACCTCAACTGCAGCCTCATTCACATGGTCAAAATGTCTTTTGATAAGCCAAAACATCCAGAAAACTCAAAGCACACATTTCTCAAGTGGATTAAGGGCTTTCTCCAAAGCATATACCTGAAAAATCTGTTTGTTTGTTTGTTTGTTTTTATCCCCAAGTCGCCCGGAAGGGACGATTCTGTCGACCAATCAACGGAGGGGGTGTGTAGCTCGAATTTTCCGGCACCCCTTCAAGTACCCCAAATGAGGAGTACTGAAGACGAGGGCAAAACGAGTACGGCTCAGACCGGGTCACAACCACTTTTGGCGGTGGAAACGCAATCCGTACCGCACCTTTGCGAACCGAACCATACCGCACCCTGCAGTGGAAACGCGCCATAACATTCCTGAACTGCATGAATCCTCATTCACAAGGTGAAAATGTCGATTGATAAGCACACATCAAGAAAACTCCAAGCACACATTTCACAAGAGAATTAAGGACTTTCTTAAAAGAGTACAGATCTGAAAATGTGCACTGTTAATGGTATCCACCTAATGATAGCCTTAAGGTAGTTATACAATAGTAAAATGGTCATATAGGCAAAATGGGTTGAGACTGTGGACGTTTGGCTTTTCTATGAAATTGTGGGAAAAGTAAACATTTTTAGAGCAGAAGACCAGGGATCTGCATCTGGTTTTGGAGATTAATATGATGAAAGAATTTTGAGTCCAGGTCAATCTAGTAAGGAGGAATAAGGCTAGTTCATTTTTTTTCTTTAAATAGCGCCACCTTTGGGTGCAGTACCACAATTTGGGTTTATGGGTATTGGGGGGTATTGGTGTCCACCTAATAATAGTCGTATGTTTTTTGAGACAATAATAAAATGTTCATATAAGGAAAATGGGCTAACTGGCGATTTTGGTGAAGTTTTTATTATTTTTGGCCAATATTTCTCAAATGGAATTAAATCAAACAAATTATTTTAGATGATTTTCGTGAGGCTTGTTCTAAAGATTTTATGTGGCGATTTTGGTGAAGTTTTTGCATCTGATTCTAGAGATTAATATTCAAAAATAATTTTGAGTCCAGATCAACCTGGTGAGGAGAAATAAGCCTAATAAACGTTACAGAAACAATAGGGGCCAAGCAGCATCGCTGCTCGGCCACCTAATTGTTCCAAAAATTGGAACAAAAATCAGATTCTTGACTACAATATCTAAATCCATAAAGAACTAGAATAATAAAGGATAATGTCTTGATGAGGGACGTGAGGGATGGATGTACCTGGAATGGGTAGAGGCGTTCTGTGGGAGCATGGTGCTCAGGGTATACCTTCTCCACACACTTCACCTTCTGGAGATCCACTGTTCCCCGGAGACTTTTCCTCCTCTGATATATATGAGAGAGAGAGAGAGAGAGAGAGAGAGAGAGAGAGAGAGAGAGAGAGAGAGAGAGAGAGAGAGAGAGAGAGAGAGAGAGAGAGAGAGAGAGAGAGAGAGAGAGAGAGAGAGAGAGAGAGAGAGAGAGAGAGAGAGAGAGAGAGAGAGAGAGAGAGAGAGAGAGAGAGAGAGAGAGAGAGAGAGAGAGATCAGTAATTTCAACCTATCATCCTGGTTTGATCAGCCCAACACGCTGGTGTGGCTTGTATATATGTTGTGTTTATTACTGTAAATTGAACACCTACCCCCTTGTCCTGGTCGTACTCGTAGTAGGACAGTTTCTCCTGCGTGAGAACAAACAGTCTCTCCTTGTAGTTCAGAGGAGACGTCTTCTTTTTCTGCTGCGATCTCTTAATGAAGCATTCTTCCATTATGCTTGATGCCATCGTTCCTTGACCTGGAATCCAAGCAGAGGGGAAGCAGAGCAGGAGTGGGGACCTGTTCAATAGCTGGCTATCTAGTCAAATTATACGGTAGGATTTGTGTAAAGGGACCGTGCGGAAGTTCCCGGTGGCCTGTTGTTTAAGCAGTATTCACACCTGCAAGATCTTATCACCTCCCCCTCTTCACCCCAACACACTGGCGCACTAACTCCGCCGCTCTAAACAACTAATTTAGTTTAAGTTGGCCAGCACCCCGTGCTGAGAGCTGCCAGTGAGAGCAGGGGAGAGTTTAAAATGTCTGGATGAGCTAATCATTTAGGGATGTAAAATAACAGAGCATTCTTTGTGGGAGCTGGACCCACCCTGGACGGATCCGACACGGTAATGATTAGAGAGAGAAAACTAAGGAAAAACAGGTGCAGGCAATATCAGTATAATTCACACTCTCAAATATAAATATGAACATACATGACATGCTTACATAGAAACCATTGTAGTTGTTATCTACCAATGCTTGAAAAGTCATTAAAAGTTGAAGAAACACTCCATATTGACGTATATATATTGACATATATTACAGAGTTATCCAATAACGTGGTCGTAAACATATAAGTTATTTGTGAAACTCAATCTAAAATAGAAAATACATAAAGACCCAACCAGAATTACATAAGTTAGTCAAAAGCAAAAGCAAGTGTTGCAAACATGGACAAATATCTGTAGGAATGTAATTTGTTGTATTGATGCTAGTGTTGAATTTGTGGCACACCATCTGCACAACATTCGCGTAAACACAAAAAAGGCAGATCTACTTACCTTGTTCTGTTCAACTCTGTCCAGTCGTTTTTCAATTAAAAAAAACACTTTGATTGCATGCTTTTTGCTTGTATGAATGCTTGACCGAAAAACAGCAAATGTGTCTATGCAAATGAAACTGTCGTCCACTTACGCCTATTTTCAGCCTGCAAGCACTTCCTGCTAGCATCTGAACTGTAACGACACAAGCCCTCCCCCCCCTCTACCACTGCCCTCACTTTGAAGCCACCGTTGGTGTTTTTGTTGACTTTAGTTATCGCTACCACCGTACAACACCCAACAAACACTTCCCAATGCATATTCATGATAATCCAATGTCATTCTCCTCTATCACCATCTCTCTGTTGATTCACACAGGCGAGAGGAAATGCATCCACCATAGTCTTATCTGCAGCTGACGCCATTTCCATTATTTATTTTATCTTGCTGAACAGAAGGGCTGTTTTTTTTTCTGACTTGTTGCTTTTATCCTGAGCTTGTGACTCATTGTGGCTGACAGACAGATGAATGGGGAAGTTGCGTCAATGTTGCACTATGATACAAAGGGAGAAGAAACTCTCTGGCCCTGCTCCACCATTTGTACCGTGCTGGATTGTCTTGTGAGCAGGGCCGCTTTGGGTTGTGGGGTTGATCAATGGAGCGAGGTCGAGCGGAGAACTATCTACAGTTATCGTTGTCTCCTTAGTTTAACTCCATATTGGATTCAGAGGCCTATTTGAGGGTCAACGTTGCCACAAAGAAGTGTGGCAAGTCTTAATTTTGTATTTTCTTACATGAATTTCACACTAGTGTTCTCTAAACTACTCACCAAAATGTGTCTATGAAGCCTCCTACAGTGTCACTGATCGAGGTATGGGCGGGAAAGGAACGGCCCCTTGGGAAAACCACCCGTACATTTGAACTCAATACCCTGAATAGGCCGGCTTTGTAATGGACGGACGGGTTCAATACGAACAGACAAGGAAGTTCTTGAAGGAATTTGGTGGCAGATCAGTGTTTACTCAGAGCAAATGATGGCTACTCCATCTCCGTCAAAGTATCTCATTCATTCACCGTTTGAGAAGTCTTTGTATGCTACCACCAGGAAAAAAAACAATAAACACACCAATCATGGTGAGCGTATTAAAAATAGAATAATTCATGTTCAAGAGGGTAGCCTATGCATCCTCTCATGAACCCAACAGGTGAAGGAGGAGCCCAGGTGTCACAATCTTTGCTTCGTTGTGTGAAAACTTTTTGTTTGTAACTCAAAGCAGCAACAACAGCAGTAGATAAACACATCATAGTATACAACCTGGCAAAACTCCAGAGGAGACAACAGAACTACATAGCCTCAAATAGTATATCAGTCACTAAATAATGGTGGTGTGGTGAGGGAGGGTTATTCCCAGTTGACCGAAGTGGTTATACCCCAATGAAACTGGGACCCTAATGGCCAAGCTTCAGCTTAATAAACACTGTTGACCCCATAGTCACTGGCAATTTAGCTCTAAAAACCAGCAAGCTATGGATGACTATTTAATGAACAAAGTCTGTGTTCTCTGTTTGGTCTGTGATGAAAAAGAGGGTGTGAATCTCTAATCGCAATCGTGTTAATTTGGACTAAATAATCATTTTTGAATACTTGATTGAAAAGCCTCTTACCTGAGTGACCACACTATGGAGAAGGAGAGGTGATCAGCGAGGGTGGTGGGCGCCTCCGGCTCGATGGCTGGTCTTCCATGCAATGTGAGGGAGTGTGTTCTAAGAACCTAAACCCCACCCACAGAGAGGAATTGACTCCACTTGCTTCCCCTTTTTCTTTCTGCTAATTTTCATATCTTCTCCGAGCAGTTTTTGTTCTGTGATAAGTGGAACGTGGCTAAACATTAGTGCTTTGTTCATCTACTGAATGTGGAGTGGGTCAGACAACTGTACTGGCCTTTATTGGGAATATGTGCTGCATTAATAATTAATGCAGTTTGAAAAAGTATCTGGTTGAGTATTCATGCATCTGGTCTTGTTGTTTTTTTGTATTTATTTAATTATTTAATTGTAAAATAATGACTGAAGTGCAGTTTCTATCTGTGACAGGGGAGTGGGACTGTTGATACCTCCTCTCATCCTCTAATATGCATACTGAAATAATAATAGTTAACCACTGGAGGGCGTATTTTTAGAAATGCTCCTCGAATTCGACTACCGGCTGCTTTAAAGTAGAGTGCTTCCGGGTCAGGGCTCTCTCTTTCGCTCCGCATCGGGTTGCAGCGATGGTAGGGAATCTATTCTCGCAAATACTTTTTCAAATCTAACGCAATCCTATTGCTTTTAATGTGTTTACTTTCTTTATATTTATCTACGTTTGTAGTGTTTTATGTTCAACATCAATTCGGGATGTCATTTGTTAGATGTTTGCATTATTCGATGTATAATCGCTCTTTATATCGATAGCGTTCCAGTATGGCCACAGTGTCGGGCCTGAACCAACAACGCATATCTATATTATAAGAACAGGGTTTTCAGTTGTGACATAATGTGGATCTTAATAAGTCCTATTGTATTTGTCAAACCATTTAAATCCACCAGTTTTGAGTTAATTTGTTGGCCATAAACACTCGGGCTAACGCTAGCTTGTTGCTACAACCAGACCATCGATAGCCAGTCATTAGCTGCGGCTAGTTTGATGGGAGTTCTTAATAACTATTTGGTTGGCTACAATCTCGACAAACTACTCATAAGCCAACTAATGTTTCAGCCAGACTTTAAAATGAAATCATGCATTATCTGAACTCCCTACCCTTTCTATGTCTAATGTTCAGCATATTGTGTCACGCGTCTAGGACTGTTGTCTTGCGGCCCATGTTGACCCGCTTGTGGGGTGCGTCTTCTGTGTGTCTGTAGGTGAACGTCCCGAAGACCCGCAGGACGTACTGCAAGAAGTGCAAGAAGCACTCTACCCATAAAGTGAGCCAGTACAAGAAGGGAAAGGATTCCCTCTACGCACAGGGTATGTTGTACGGACTGACTCGTTGGTGGCCTCACCTGACAGATTGGCCTTGCTGGTTTAGTTTGTCAATGGGCTGAAGCGACCAAATAAACCAAATGGAAACGTTAAATATTCTCGAGGGTTCCTGGCAGTAGTCGCCATTCCCCCTATGAGGTCCTATATTTACGAATAATGTCTTTAATGTATTAAATGGGGAGAAACACTCCAACATTGATATTTCCAGACAACCTTAGTCTTCTCCATGGTTGTGCCTTTGGTTTCAGAACATTATACGTTTGTCATGTGTGGGCAGTGTTCTGTGAGCTCTTGACACTTTCTCAGTGTTTCTTGAAAGTTGCCATGGGCTCTCAAGTCAATCACTAGTGTCTACATTTTCCCCAACGTATTTGTTGACTGCACTGATGACCTGACCTCTGTTGTTTTAAAGTTCTTACCAAGTGCTGAAATGTTAACTACAAACTGAGAAGCAGCCCATTGTTCTGATGTATCTTGCTCTCTTCCAGGTAAGAGGAGATACGACAGAAAGCAGTCCGGCTATGGAGGCCAGACCAAGCCCATCTTCAGGAAAAAGGTAACGTTCAAACCAATGATGACTGATTCAGAACTTGTCACTAAGAGTTGTGTCACTGGTGATCTTTTGCCTCATACTTCCTTTATTTTTGTCCGCAGGCCAAGACCACGAAGAAGATTGTGCTGAGGCTGGAGTGTGTGGAGCCCAACTGCAGATCAAAGCGTATGCTGGCCATCAAGAGATGCAAGCACTTTGAGTTGGGAGGTGACAAGAAGAGAAAGGTAGGTCTGCACACAGCCATGTGGCTCATACTCTGTGGTCATGGTGGGCTAGGCTACATCTATATCCACATAACCTTAACTGTGTGGTAATGCTAGGCTAAGCTACATCTATAGCAACTTTAACTTCTATGTGGCAAGACTAGGCTACGTCTATATCCACATGAACTTGTATTCTGTGGTAATACCAGTCTACTTGTATATCCACATTAACTTATATTCTGTGGTAATCGTAGGCTTGGCTACAAATAAATCCAAAATTGACTTGTATTCTGAAGTAATAAAAGGCTAAATCTATAAACTATCTATTACTGATTCTCCGTGACGACTGACTAGTGTCCATGCCGGACCAAAAGTCACTGATGGAATCATTATATATTGAGTTTGTGGGACCAAGGCTTATGATAAAGAGCTTCACCAAGGGTTGTGAAAAAACAATGCTGTGGAATCATGTTATCAACTCTTTTTCCCTGATGGAATTTTTATATAATGCAAAAAGTTATGCTGGTTTTCAAAGTCGGCTATTAACTCAGAAAAATCATGGTACGATTAATTGAGAGACTGATGACAAACAATGGAAAAACATTCCAACGTGTTTTTATTTTCTAGGCAGTTATAGGAGTTGGGTTTCGGTGTATAGGGGCATTGTTAAAATATTGAAAGGGCTGCTTAATACGTTTTAATTTTTTGGAGTTGGTGGATTATGCAATCTTGATTTGTATCAAATGCCAAACATAATATAGACTTGGGTCTGCTTTAGTTAGGCATGGATCACCCATCCCGGTTACATTCTGTGTCTTGGTCGTAAATGTTTTGGGATCCAGTGCTCTTTATTGCTCCTTTAACCTCCTCTTTCCCTCTGTTCTTCCAGGGCCAGGTCATCCAGTTCTAAGCTGTGGCTGTGTCTTGTGGAAATGGTCACTGTTAATAAAACGTTGGAAACTAAAATCAGATGTTGTGGACATTTGATTTCATACCTTTCAAATCCAACAATTTTAGTTTTAGAAGCTCTTGCTTTATCTAAAGATCATTTGGCTCAGTTCAATAAGAGTTGGCTCCCAACTGGGATTTGATAAGGTTTCTGATAAATGTATTTAGGGCATTTCAATTTATTGTAAAAGACTTCATGTTCGTTGTACAATTCTGATCGACTGGAGTTTCTAAGGAGTGGCCACCGACATGTGCATATAATACCAAATAGGTGATAAGGGTCAAGGTACTGTGTTTCAACCAACCTCTGACCGCAAAGCACTGAGAGCTGTCAGTGCTCTATGGGAAGATGGCTGTTGACATGCAATACTGTCACACTAAAGGGCTGAGTTTCTACGTCTACGTAATGACCACACAGTCGTGAACCTTTATGGTTTCTGGGTCGGGTTTTAGTTAGCCGACCAATCGCAGCCCTCGCTGCTACGTCGCCTCGACGGAAGGTTATCATTTTTGGGAGGCGCACATCAGGCCCTTGAGGTGGACGCAAGATGGCTCCGTAACCCCTTTGCAATGCGGGAACGTGGCACCGTAATCAGCCATTACCGATGCAGCGGTAGAAGTCCACCAGAGTAAGACGGGTGCGGCTTCAGGCTACTCGGGTAGGAGGGGATCAGGCTAGAGGAGAGGTCTGCTGAGATGTGGTCCGCAAAAGGTATTACACTTCAGACGATGGTAAAAAAATAACCAGAATTGACTTCAATGGAGGGTAGTTCAGCTGGGTGTGAGCTTTGCCAACACTGGCTTCCTAGTCCAATATGGGGTGAAAGGTCAACAAGACCACGCCGGATGGGTTCACAGCGACGGCCAGGTCAGTGCGCTGCCGCTGGACTCCCAGCTCCTTGTACTGCGGAAGGATCTGCGTGACGTTGCACAGAGAACCACACGTCCTCCAGCCGGGGACCTTCACGATGGGAAGCTTCTGCGGACCTCCTATCTCTTGCTTGTTTCTCACGGCAACGGCGAGGACGCGGTTCGAGAGAGGCCTCTCCCACACCTCGAATGAGCCCAACTGTTGAAGGAAAAACTCAATTAACTTTGTAAAACTCAAGCCGTGTTGGCGAGTGAGGTGTCTACCCAATTGTATAGGCTTATTAATGGTTACACGTAAGAGACTGATACATTAGGTTTATATTTCACTTTTCCAAAAACTCTGACGTTTTGCAGAGTAAACAAAGAATAAAACCGTTTAAGAACATGTATTAGGAAGAGAAGGGATGGGGGGGGGGGAAAGCGATCTTGTCTGAGAGAGAAAATAATATGTAGAGGGGCCGTCTTATTTGTTACATTTTTATATTTATTCTACTCTTATTTTTTGAAGCACGGATCAGGAGTGGCACCTTGAATTTCGTTGTTTTAATACTTTGTTATTGCACTTAGTATTCAGTGCAATAACAAAGCTTCTATAATCTTAAAAAGGTGGGTTTTGAGGGCCTGTTTTGAGAAAAGACCATTTAAAATGTAATCAACCAGGCAGTATCGAGGTTCTAACTAGATTCGGGTTCCCTGGCCTTGCTACTGGATCCAGAGGTCCGATCGGCCTACCGTGGCCGTGCGGTACCCCTGCCGGCCCAGGGGGTCTTGGTTGATGGCGATGACGCGTCGGTTCTGCAGCAGGGCCTTGGCGCGCGGACACAAGCTCCTCAGGTCGTTGGACATGAGGAGCGGCGCCGCCATCAGGGCCCACAGCGCCATCTGCGACTCCTGCTGGTCGTGACTCAGACCGTAGTTTCCGATCACCAGCTGAACGACCGGGAAAGATGCAATCGGATTACGACGCGTGTTAAGATATATTTTTGGGAATTGTTTCAAATGGGAAATTTATATTTTCAGATTGAGTTTAACATTTGCACCGTTAAATGTTCCATCTTGTTCAACCACTGTTTGCAAGATATCTGGAAAGGTTGAATTTAAATCAATGTATTAGGGCAGTTTTTCCATCTAACACTTTAAGGTGTGTGTTATGTTTGTGGTTAATATAGACTTTTAAAAACTACTTCACTGTACACTTTAAGCTGAGCGTTGCAGTGTCCATGTTGTAGTGGTTGTTGGCATGCAGTCTCTGCACGGACCCTTAGCTCCCCCAGAACCCTACCATGTCAGGGTCGTTCCAGCCCCCCGGCCCGGCCCACGGAGCCACAGCGTCCTGGTGCAGAGCCGTCCACTCTGCGATGGACTTGACGCTGCTCCAGGAGTCGTAGACGTCGGCGTAGTTCCGCCACTGGTTACACGTCTCGCGGACGGCGGTGTAGTTGGGCTGGAGAACGTAGTCGATGTTAAAGGGGGGGGTGTTATGCCAAAAGGTGTGAGTGGGATCAGCCATTACGAGTTGTTTGAAAATCTGCCTTTTCTGGTGTTTAAAGATCTCCTATTATCAGTCTTGCCTTAACCTGCCATTTGCCCCTGGGGCTGAGAGGTTTCGTAGGCCCCCTGAGAGGGGATCTTACAATGAAGATGTGTAACTTTTTTCCGACATTTTGCCGTTGTTGACGGGGGGTGGTGGTTGGATAGGCATCTGATCTTTGTAAGCCCCAAACAAAAATTCACATTTTCTTGGGCCTTCGCCGATTGGGGGGGCCTATCATGGGCCATTATAAAATATAAATCTTTCTTTTTTCTTTTCTTTTTTTTACTGCACCTCATGATAGGCCCCCCGATCGGCGTAGGCCCTGGGGCTTCAGCCCAGGCAATCCCGTGCATTAAGGCGGCCTTGCCTATTATACTACTTTTCTGGTCTTAATTTCTTATTAATGACTCCTATAGAGCAACCTGCACAAAAAACTGTCGATTTTCGGGAAACTCTTCCTCTCATCTGGGCGCTTTCAGCATTCTCTGTCAACGCTCGGTTTCGTCCTTCTGCGCCCCCTCGCCCCCCTCCTGCCAACCCCACTCCGTTGTGATTGGTTACCTTCCAATACCTGCCGGAGAGCATGTTGCAGCATTACCATACAGTACTTGGAAATTCCGGATTGTTCTACCTAGATAAATCCGGGAAATTTAAATAAAAAAGTGAATGGCGAGCGGCGTCCCTAGTGTTTAGCGCTCTGCAAAGCCACTCCAGACGGTAAGCAGGGAACACGTCTAAATGCATGTACGTCATTATTTGACACCTTAGTATGGTTAAACCTGACTATAAATCATTATAACATCGTTTATAGGTCATAAAAGTAAAAAAATACGGCGGTCCCGGGATTGGGATCACTAACAACAAAAAGCAGAGTGGGTGGCAACATGTTGATGCAGCAGTGAACTCTGTCAGTGGCACGGAGCGCACAGTCCCAGAATTAAAAAGAAGTGGTCTGACATAAAGGTACATATTTTTATGTACCAATAAATCGTTATGGTTCCTGAACACCCTCTCCCTCCGAATCCTTCCATTTGCATGGTCCTCCAGCAGTGCCATGGTGCAGCATTACGCACGGGGCTCACCGCTGTATTTATAGGGTTACGGTAATAAGACTGACCGAGAACACCTTGGATAATCAGTTTGTAATCACCCACGTAAAATGTTCTTGAACATAACCCCTTTTTAATCCCTGATTTGTTATGAAAAGCATCAAGAGGAACGGACAATAATATAACGATTGTGATGAGTATGTGGCTTGGTTTTCCACACTTTATGGGATTTAATTGACATTTAATTATGTGTTTAAAGTGACACATAAAAATATTTTGTTATTGACACATGTTGGACAGATGCTTTATTCCATCCAGTCGCGCCGTCAGTGGACAATAGTCACGGGATTAGATATAGAGGAATTTTCATTTAGATTCTAAGGAGATGTTTCTGGAGTTATAACTGAGAAATAACACAGTTGTCTTATGAAGGGCGGTGATAAAACATAATCGTTCTTCTCGCTCTACATTTCTTCTGTCTGACTTAAGTTCACCACCACACCGTCTGTGTTGCCAATTCTCCTTTTCCTCCAAACCATGCGTACACATGGGTCAGAGTTTGGTTAGGGCTGCGCACATTCTCCCGTCAAGTTTGTTTTTTATAGATCACAACCTTATCGCTGAAAGTCACGTACGCCTCTTTCAGCCCCGTTTTGTGCGTACGAAACGGTTATAAATGAGACCCCTGGTGCACTCAGTGTGGTTTGTGCTCTGGTGTAAGCGGAACCGAAACTTGATTGTATGCGTGTCGGGTCGCACGTATAAAGTCTACCTCACCTTGTGGAAATCCCATTCATACAATGGCCACTCGCAGGAGTACACCATCCTGCTCCCAGTGGCATTGAGGGCTCTGGACATGTTCCTGTAACCTGGAGCAGCAAAGCAGAATGGACGTCAGTCCGTGTTGCAGTACTGAATCTTGAAGTGGTACAGGCTAGGTCAGTCATACTCAAGTAGCGGCCCGCGGGGTGTCTATTAATGGCCCTCGAGCTGTTTTGAAAAGTTTTTTTAATTATAAAAAAAAACAAAAAACAAAAAACGTGCTGGCCGCTCTTATTTTGAAACCGCGCGCCGCGATCTCAATACGAGGCTGGGGGTTGCAACGATAAACAGATAGCACTCCAGCCCACAGACCGCTCCAGCCCTCCCAAACTCGAGGCAGACAGTCCATCTCAGCAGCAGTCAAGGCCGATTTAGGGTCGTTTTAGACGCAGAGACGTAAGCACGTAATTTACACAAGGGACTTGTTTTAGACAAGTTTTGATTTACGGTTCCTTTAAGGTTCCTTAAGGATTGCGCGCGTTGCAAGGGGATTCTCCGCCAGAACAGTAGGGGGAGCAACGAACGAATCTGTGGGCGTGGAAGTGGAAATCGCTGGCTTGTTTATATTTATAATTATCATAATTCGTTCTTGTGTTTTCTTCTTCTCCATCTTCAAAAATCTTCATTCGCTTCCGTCACAGCCTTTTAAAAATGGCGCTATTATGCTGTAAAACCGGAAATGTGAGACTCCTGAAAGGATGTGGTTAGCTGGCCAATCACAGTCTTTGCGAGCTGCGTAGGGCCGTAGTGTTTTAGTCGCATAGTCAGGAATTTTGGCCGACGCACTAAAGCACGTAAGGGGGGATATTTTACCGCGCAAGGGGGCTTATGTATCTTACGTGCTTACGCGTTACGTCTAAAACAGAGCATATATCGGCCTCAGTCACACCGACCGGCCCCTGAGTCACTGACATTTTTTTTTGTGGCCCCTCATCATTTC
Organism: Gadus morhua; assembly: GCF_902167405.1. Classification (NCBI taxonomy): domain Eukaryota; kingdom Metazoa; phylum Chordata; class Actinopteri; order Gadiformes; family Gadidae; genus Gadus; species Gadus morhua. Next base: position 25,263,334 of record NC_044057.1, read on the forward strand.
TACTTGAGTACCCCTGGGCTAGGGCAATCAGTTCTGAAATAGTGGCGCTGTTCACTCCGTTCTCCGATCAGCTACTTTTTTCAAAAAGCAGGGTACAAGTTATGTCATGTGTGCCAAACGTTAAATCGACTCCACATGGTAATATAATGTTAATTTAAAATACATTGAAAAAAGCTATGAGACAGTTGATGAGGCCTGTTAACACATCAACCATGTAGATGCATATCTTCTTCGTAAAATCCACCTCACTACCTTCTGCCAGCCGAGTCCACTTCATGTTGCAGCCGTCGAATTTGAGGAGATCCACCCCCCAGTCGGCAAAGGTCTGGGCGTCCTTCTCGTAGTGATCCAGGCTCCCGGGGTATCCCGCACAGGTCTCTGCCCCGACGTCGCTGTAGATACCCAGCTTCAGGCCTTTAGAGTGCACCTGCAAGACATATATTATTATTATATATTATATTATATATATTATCCGAAGCGACTATCAATAAGAACATTTGTCAGAAGAAGGAGAAATAATATATCGCTGTCCGTACAGAAAGGATGTTCATAGAACCATGTGGCAAGCACTTTTTATTGTTTGTTAGGTTAACCCATATGTTATTTATGCTTTTAAGATTAACTAAAGGCACATACATTTAGTGGCCAATGGGCTTATGTCCACATTGTTCAAGGTGGATAAAAAAGTATGAATTACAACACTAAACGAACCTTTTTTAGTTTTATTGGTCATATACAAGATACGCAGTAGGCCTACTTGACCAAACTAGCGGCTATGCTATCAAGATAGTTGTAAGTTTGTTTATTAAGTTTATTATTCTACTTTATATCTTTGTATGGATAGAATGTTCTTGAGTAAACTTTTATTGATAAGAGTACCTGACTTCAAGCAAACTTTGTAATGTTGTTGTTGTAGTAATATACCCCCACCACCAGATGGCGCCGGAACACTGTAAAAAAGCAGTGCGTTTGTCTAGCAGGAAGAGAAACTTATCGTCTTATTTCTGTTTTTTTTACACGAGTGAACGGCACCTGTATGGATTAACCTACTGTGAAGCTGCTTGCAAAAGGAATAGAGAATATGTAGCACTTACAAATGTCATCGATGTTGGATCGATTTATATATAGATCCTTAGTTACATCAGCCCGAATGTGGTGTGAAATTTGAGCTGTTATATTTTTTGTATAAGTACAACCAATGTAGCATCATATTTGACGTAAGACCGCAGTTAATAATGCAAAATGCACCTGCAGTTAATACTGAATAATACACCTGCTGTTAGTAGGCTACAATGTAAAAAAAAAAAAAAAAGGCAGCTCACGTAGTCAGCCAGCCTCTTGATGCCCCCTGGGAACCTGGCGGGGTCTGCCTGAAGCCCCCCAGAGGCGTCACGGCGGCGGGACGGCCAGCAGTCGTCCAGGCAGACGTACTCGTACCCGGCGTCCCTCCAGCCCTCCTTCACCATCACGTCCGCCATCTGCATGAACAACCGCTCACTGCAAGCACAAAGGGAGGGGGACAGGGCCAGGGGGCTGCTACTCATGCTTTCTAAATGCATAGATCATGTTCAGCGGTCAGCTACAGCGGTTCTGTGTGTTTCAGTCTAAAAAGAGTAGCGCTGGATCGTTCATGTTTGGACGGAGAAGAACAGGGGGCACTGCCCTGAGAGATCCGACCTACCTGATGCAGTTATCGGGGTCGGCGTCGCAGTCGACGTTGCACATGAACCTCGCCCAGTGCAGCCACCCCATGATGGGCGTCAGGGCCAGCCCGTTGTCCAGCGCTTTAACGGCATGACTTATTAAAAGTGGAAACAGAAGTAGTCCTGTGCACCGCATCGTAGGATCTGAGGGGTGACGTGCACCTTGGACCAGGAAGCGTCATACACAAATATGTCCGGTTTACAGACAATACAAGCCCCGCTCACCGGAGGGGAGCCTCCCGCATCGCCCGCTCAGGAGCAGATCCTGGTCCCCCTGATGACGTAGGAATCTTCACTCAACGCGCCGAATTCAATATTACAATTTGGAGAGATCGCTATAAATAACAAACATAGAGGACGATGATATGACCAAATATACCGCAACCACAGCCTCTTTGTTTTTTTATTGGCCTTATCCTATACGGTAAATGAAGACAGATCTTTTTTATGATCAAATATGTTATTTTCTGAGGTGCCCTTTAGCATTAATATTTCTGATGGTCTTACATCTAATGCCTAACCACTCAGTCTATA